>NC_056523.1:145165383-145168218 GCF_019175285.1 Sceloporus undulatus | reverse complement strand
ACTGTAGCACATGCATGCTTGGATGCCAGTTCCATAAATATGTCTTCCATGAGAACAATTCCTACTTGCACATGGCTTGTAGCGATGTCCTTTGGTCTGTGTGCCTTATTATTTTGCTTTGTGAGACATAATTTCTGTTACCATGAGAATCCTCTGGTTCCGGATTTTGACCCAGCTAGTCGTTCATTCCATGAGAATATTCCCAAAGGAATATTCCAAGCGGCCCTCGTTCCTCCTCCCGGCTTGGGAGCCGGCCTAGGCGTCCTCCCAAGCCAGGAGGAGGAAGAGGCTGCTGGAACTGTGGCGATCGCCGCGATTCCAAGCGGCCCCCGTTCCTCCTCCCGGCTTGGGAGCCGGCCTAGGCGTCCTCCCAAGCCGGGAGGAGGAGGAGGAGGACAGGGTTTGAAAATGTAGGACTTTTTAAAAAATTTCCTAGCCAGGAAATTTTTAAAAAAAAGTCCTACATTTTCAAACCTGGTCCTACATTTGTCCCGGTTTGGAGGTCCTCCATTATGGCAACCGTAGCCACAGTCATAAGGTTTATAGATATATCAGTATCCCATGCTGGGTGAAGAACTCACAATTTATTCTACACTATATTCATGGGTACATGATCTGTATTGGAGATAAAAGTTATTTTGAAATGTACTTGCCATTTTCCAAGGATTTATGGGAAGTGCAGTATTCTGAAGACGATGAAATCTTAGTCCCTGCGCAGAAGTATAATTCTCAGGATGTTTGCAGAGAAGCTATGCTAACTAATGTTCTTTTACAATGAAACCAGCATTCACCATTCTCATTGTATGTACATATACTTAAATGTGCTCCTTGTGCATGGCAGATATACCTCCACCCCATGCAACAACACAGATGTGCTTGCTCCTGGTGTGTCATACATAAAGAGTTTGCCAACTAACTGCTATAACTTAAATATATTTCTAGTAAGACACACAGGTGTAGTTTTTAGAAATGCCCAGGTGGGAAGACTTTGTATATTGGGGTGGAATGCTCAAAGCTTCAGAAATTTCAGTTTTAAATTACAGCTCCTACTTTCCCAGTATTTCCTGGAGGAGTTTTAATCCAAAAAGCAGCCTTTCTAAGATCTGGTAATACCAAGAAAAAGAAGTGGGGCTGAGAAAGAAACCATACCTAGTCTTAAGGCACACGTTTCTATGACAAAAGAATCCTGGCCATTGTTTATGCCATATACTGATAGGAATCTCTTCTGTACAGAGAACTAGCTACATGTATACATGTGTATGCACATGTGTACATGCACACACAAATGCACAAAATAGAGAAACATACATGTGTCATTAATGTAAAATCCTCATATGTTAATACACTTATATTTTCTACATCATCACATTCAGTGAATAAAGGAGATTACCAGATGGCTTCCCATTCAGGAAAGCAGCACACTCAGCCCTGCTTAATTCCAAAATCACATCCCCCCCCCCCCCAACCACTGACCACAATCTATTATCATGCACACCAGAGAAAGACCTGCATAGAAGCCAGGGGAAGTCTGTAAGACATGGTGGATCTGGGGTTATAAAACTGCCATCCCATGGTGATGGGATGGCCACAGAAGTCTGAGCATAAGCATTTTGGGACAGGCAGTATAATTTTCTTGCACTGCTAGGCTATTTTAGGCTATTCAAATGTTATGGAATCCTTCTAATATGACCATATTTTATTTTTAGTGAGTGAGTTAATCTATTTTTAGCTGTTTATAAAGTTACATGCTTTAAAATGCTGGAATGTGACGAACAAGAAATCTGAATGAGTATGTCATCCCATTAACACCTGTTATTCTTTATAAAACAAAAATCTCTGATGAACTATACAAGAAAGGAGCTTGGATCTGTTTGGGAGCAAGCGTATTTGCACATCCAGAGAGACAGGACACATAACTGGACAAACACAGGCTTGTATATATGAAGGCGGGAGCAGAACCACATACAGGGATGTGTGTTATGAGACACTGTTTGTTTTTTCCGGTTCACTTTGGCCACCCTCCATCTCTCAAGGGCCTGATATAGCAGCCAGTAACGCCTGGGAATGTGGAGCTGTCATATTCTGGAAAATTTCCCCTCAGCTGTAGAGACCCCAATACTGTACTTAGAGTTCATTTCACTGAGAGGACATTGCAGGGTGAGGAGGACAGGATTATCGATCCTATGTGTTCATCTTACTGCTGCCAAACCTCTTGGACAGGAGTACAAAGGATAAAGGAAGGAAAACCATTCTTGGAGCAGAAAACATAAGGTGGTCCACAATTGTTCACAGCAAAGTGCAGGGAATTACTGAAAAGCTGCTACTGACAATTATGCCAGTAGACATAGGACTCAGGGAGAATCACTGTTCTGATTTCCTGTTCCAGGGCAATGGTGCTTCACTCAAGACTGGCCTGTAGAGCTTGTCCCCAGCTGACATTTCCCTAAGAACAGAGTTTATATAAGGATGAGGGCTTGCCTACAGTAAAAAAAGAAAAAGAAAAGAACTCCTGCTTAATAAGGGAGAAAAACATTTTATCTTTAGGAATGTTTTCAAACATATAGCCATGTTAGTTTGGAAGATCAGTATGCAAAGATATCTTGTAGGGAGCTAGGGATGTTTGTGACTTTGTACAGACCAGTTCTAAGCAGCAGTGGACAGCAAGATGTTGAGAGGCAAAAGCAACCTCCCTGTTCTACAGGCAGATATAACTCTTGTAACTCATAGAATCATAGAATTGGAAGAGACTGCAAGAGCCATCCCATCCAAACCCATTCTGTCATGCAGGAAGACACAATCCAGGGACGTAGCCAAGGGGGGGGGGGGTTCTTGGGG
>NC_056523.1:145158015-145162383 GCF_019175285.1 Sceloporus undulatus | reverse complement strand
AAGTTCTTCCTAATGTAGAGGGAATCTCTTTTCCTCTAGTTTGAGTCCATTGCTCTGTCTCATCATCTCACACTGGTTTCTGTCCCACAGCATGTGGAAGGCCACAAGCTGTCCACACCTGCTGTAATGGGGAGGACACCTCACATGGCAGATTGTGGCCCCTACTTACCCTTCCCTGCCCACAAATATAAAGCATCTTAACCTGAGGTTCCCAGTGCCTTCCTGAGGAAAGGAATATTCCTAGACAGCCTTGGGATGTTAAACCCCAGCTACTCCCCACATCTGAGCCAACACAGGTAATCAATCCCAATTCTTTTGTGCTCACACACACATATCCCCACACAGCCCTCCTAAGCACTTGATCCCAGAGCTCTGCCCAACTGGCTGGTACCTACCTTTGGGGCAGGACTACAGGCTGCCAGAGCCACAGCTTGCTTTTGCCTTTGGTCTTCTAGAGCATCACCCTCTTCTGAACAAACACTTTTTCTGCTGCCACCACCACTACCACTCTGCTAATGGAGTAAAGAGGAGGAAAAGCTGGCAGCCCTGCTTCTCTAGCCTTCAGATCTCAACTTCTAGGCAGAAAAGACGTTTTCTGGGAAGCCAAGAGGGAGACAGAAAGAGGGAAAGAAAGGGGGCAGACACTGTGCACATTGGGCCCTCCTCCCTCAGATGGGAACACAGCTGCCGTTAACCATATGTATGCCCAGCACCCACAGCTGGGACAGAGAAGGCAAGTTTCCTTTGCCAAAAGTATCTCCAGATGTTGGGGTTCAGCGCCAAGGAGAGAGGAAGGGAGGGAAGCAAAATGCAGCCGCGGTCTAAAACAATGGAGATCAGATTGGCAGGCGAGATAGACAGTTCTGAAACTGATGTCAGCTTGGCACAAAATCCCACTGCCAGCTCACCTCTGACTCTTTTGTGTTGAGCACCCCACTTCCCCAAAGTGGCCAGAAGTTCCAGGCACACTCCACTTGGGTCTGGCTTCCTTTGAAGGAGAGAGCATTTCAGAGACTCGAGGCATTTTTATAATGCCTAGTTTATTTGCATAAGCATTGTAATTTCTGCTTGATTTACATTTTTGCTTGGTTCAGCTACATAAGCAGAAGCAAGCAACATGTATTCACACTGAGTAACAGATCTGCTGCGCACACACCTATCAGAGTCCCAAAGGGGGATCTCTGCATTCCAGGATGCACCCAAAATTGTCAGCCTACATTTTGCCACTTTTTCCAGAAACTGCTTCCCTGGGATGGAAATACACATATCAGAGTGCTTAAATCTGGTGAAGGGTAAGTGGGTAAAGGGTGAGCTGGTGCAGTTTAATGGCCAAGAGACTGTGCTAAGATTTAGGAAGTATGACTCTGATCTCTTCTCACTAAATAACTTCAGACAAGCTATTCTTTTTTAGTCAGAACCATCATTGTCTGAAATATGGGAACAATAATACTTACAGAGATGCTCTAAGGATTAGAAGATGTTGTATGCAAAGCATTTTATTCCAATCTAAAGTGCTATATTTCAAAAGAGAGGGATGGGAACCAAGATCATTCCATCGGTTTTGCTGAATAAACAGCCAACTGCTCCTCTTCTTGAATTGCTTTCATTCCAGCTATTACTCTTTAAGAATTTTTACCTGAGTTTGCTTTTCTCCCCTCTTCCTACCCCCAATCCTTTTCGTTTTGCACATATGCCTGAGGGTAGGTCCTGTCTTGTTTTCAGATGAAATATGTAAGCCACTTTTGGGAAATTTTTCAGCTGGGAAACAGTGTGAAAATGTTCTTTAAAAATTTGTATAATTCAAAGACATAGCTGTGTTAGTCTGGAAAATCAGTATGCAAAAGAATCATTTAACACCTTTGAGATTTAACTGAAAGAAAGAAACTGGTAGCATAGGCTTTCATAGACTTGAGTCTACTTCATCAGATGCATTCCTTCAAAGGTGCTACAAGATTTCTTTGGAAACTGGGGTATGCTCTGTACAAATATGCTGAGATTCAAATACACAGAGAAAGGCAGGATAGGACAAATATTGGGGAGGTGAAACTTTTTTTTTAAGGGAAGCAGAAATATACATAGATGTTTTTCCTCTTGCCAGCAGGAAATATAAGTAATGGAGGTATGTGTAAGCCAACTGGCACCTTGTCACTCACCCTCGGCATAGTTAGAAATAAGTCTTTGCATATACACTTGTCCCTTCATATTCGGTAGGCTTAGGGGCACAAGACCCCCATGAATATGGAAAAACTGCAAATAACAAATACACCATGTTTTTACCTGAGAGGACACCTCTCTAGGAATCTCTAGGTCCTCTAGTGCAACTCTATGGTCAATGTCCAACAGACACTGACCATAGAACTGCACTGGAGGAGCTACAAATGCCTACTGGAGTGTTCTCTCTAGGAATCTCTAGGTCTTTCAGTGCAACTTTTAGTTAAAGTTGACCATAGAGTTGCACTAGAGGACATAGATATTCCTAGAGAGAACATATTAATCAAATTTGTGAATAATCAAATCAAATATCAAAGTTGCAAATATGGAGGGATGAGTGTATGTGTCTTCAAGAATTTGTTCTACAAGCCTAGTTTCCTGAACCTTGGAGATTTAGGCATAGAGTCAAACATAGTTCTTTAGAGCCTTTTTGTTTGAAGAACATGGGGACAAGGGACAAGGACATGGGTATTCATGGATATTCAAAAGACATGGATATTAGCCTGACAAGTAACAGGACAGGGAGAGGATAGGAAACTGTGTGGATGAAGCACTATGCTGTGCTTGCTTGATGTAGGATCTTGGCATATGCCTCCTACTACCTTCTTGCAGTCACTTCAGTAGGATACCATGGGGAATGGTATCTCTATCTTCTGAGAGGTTAGGAGGATCAACAGGGTTGCATTCTCCATCACCATCTTCCCTCAGGAGCAAGTCATCAGTCAGGGTGACCAAGACTGTTTCAGTACTGAATCCAAGCCTGAGCTCAGACTGAAATGGACCCAGATAATCTGTTTCCTCCAATAAAGTCTCAACCTGCTTAGCCACCACCAACACAAGAAGTTGCCTTCTACTGTATCTGACTACTTGCTGACTCTTTATCTGCACGTGAAATTTCTGAAGGCCTGAGTAAGAAGGATGTGCCAAGAGAAAGCTCTTAGCTATTGCAACTACAGTTGGCCCTCCGTTTTTGCAGGGGAACCGTTCCAGACCCCCCTTGCAAAAATGGACGCTCATGCATATTAAAGCCTCATAGGCTTGAATGGGGTGCGCCCCGTGTGCGTGGCTTGGGCACGCGCACCACTGAAAATAATGCAGGTCACCCCTCCACAGATATTCAAGGCCGAATTTTCTACACAAAATTATTCCATTGATAATTATTTGAGAAAAACAGTGGCCTAAGCTTTCCAAAGTGAAATCTGCAAAGGTAAGTCTAATACCAAACCAGCAGTCTCAGTGTGAAGGTAAAAACAGTAATGGACTACTGTAATGTAGTTTGCAAGAGCCAGCATAGTACAGTTCCAGACACCACCACCCCTGCGAAAACAGAGGCTCGCATGTATTCAAGCCTCATAGGCTTGAATGGGGCACACATGCCATTGGAAATAGCGCAGGTCACCCCTTCACTTAATCTTAACAAAACTCTTTGACAGACTCAAAGTGACTGTCCTATAATCATCAGTGAATTTTATCTCCCTATCCCAGTCTGATAAAATCAAGATTATCATACTTCAGCCACATCATGAGAAGGTACAACTCATTGGAAAAGACAATAATGTTAGGAAAGGTAAAGAGGAAGACCACATCCTAGATGGATGGACGCCATTAGTCTTGTAGATGTCTCATCTACAATGTCTCCATGTATCAGGACTGACTCAAAGGCAGTTAACAACAAAAAACCCAGTCCAACTCTCTAACTACTGCATCACACTTGGTATCACATTGACATAATAGTAGGTAAACTGGTTCCTGTAGTGACCAGGAGAAGCAAGGAAAGCAATGACCTTTCATGCATAAACTAGCCAATGGATATGTTGTGGAAAGACAAGAAGGTAAATGAACTAGGGCAGTGGGCCTGGATCTTGCCGGGAGGAGGAGGAACATAGATCAACCCTGTAAAGCTTGTTCTGTATCTGTAAAGCTTGTTAAGTGACCCTGGAACCATTATCTAGCTTGATCTACCTCACAAGATTGTTGTGGGGCTAAAATAATGCTCTGTATTCCCTGAACAAAGAAATACATGTAAATACCACAACTACAAAAATAATATAAGCTGTTTATAAATGTAGTACTGTTTTACTCTTGGAGGCATTAAGGAAGAAAAATGACATACTAATCCTGTATTCCCTGAAGCTCTTGTAACTTCTTCTGCCCTTT
>NC_056523.1:145132306-145155015 GCF_019175285.1 Sceloporus undulatus | reverse complement strand
ACAATTCTGCTGGAAGTTAATCATAGAATCATGCTGGAGAACTGAGACGTTCCTAGAGAAACCACTTCTCTAGGCATTTGTTGGTCCTTCAGCATGATTCTCTGATCAAGTCCTGGGAGATGTTGGCCTTAGAGTTGCACTGGAGGGCCTGGAGATTCCTAGAGAGGTGTTCTCTTAGGTAAAAATAAATCTTTTTTTATTTGCGTTTTTTCCACATTCATGGTGGTCCTTCACCCCTAACCCCAGCAAATGTGGAGCAACCACTGTACATTTATGTGCAATTTTTTCCTTCATGGGATTGGCCCCAGGACTTGGGATACTCAGGTGTGTGGCCATGTTTGAACACCACCCTGGGAACCTCCTGCCATTTAGATTGGGGCTTTCAAAGACTCTCCCACCCAAATTGGCGTAGTTTGTTTTTACAAAAGGAGGCCTAGATTTGAGTTGGCGTAATCTCTTTAAATTCATACAATAGCTCCCAGAGAGGAACGTATTTATTTTTTATGTCTCCATGGGAACTTTATTGCTGGGTGAAGGAAGCTGAAAGACAGGCTTTATAGGAAGATTAAACACACTCAGATATGATCTGGGGACAAGCTGTGTGTGTGTCCCGAGAGCCTGGATTGCACATACACTTGTATAAAACACTGGCGATAACAGCATCCTCTGCAGCCATCTTTAGTTCAAGCCCTACCTAATCTGCATGTTCCAAGTACATTATTAATTACCAGAGGCTCCTTCAAACATAACTTGATTGCATGCTTTATTAGATGTAAATAATGAAAAATCCTTTGGCAATGTTTTACTTGGGTTTAAGGAGTGGTTGGATTGGATATGTTTACAGTAAAAGCTGGCATCCTTCTTCTGAGATTGGTGACTCTTAAAACATGACATGAAAGGCTAAAGAGGCACCAAGAATAATCACTGAATGGGACCTGGATGGTATGCTCAGGAATTTTAGTGGTAAGAATTGATTATATGAATGTTGCTTGTAAGGTACATACTTTTTCCGACATTGCACTTTCCCTGCATGTTCCCAAAACATACACACAAATCCTAGGTATGCTGTCACATGTGAGCACATGTGATTGGTGAAAGGTGCGATTTTGCAGTGGTTTCTCAATCTATATCCGACTGGCAGATATGAGTAGTCATTACTTGCAGCCCTATGCATGTTCCTTCTTTACACTTGGGTAAGAAAAACAATATGTAAGAAGATTGCTGCTTTGAAGTAGCTAGTTTTCCATAGCTGTTAGCCAGCATCTGCTAGCAAGCACAGCTCAGAACAAGAGATGAGATCTCCTGAGGACCATGGAAACTTTGCCCACCTAGCAATCTGAGCCACTTTTAGGTCATTGCTGTTTTGCCTCATGTAAGAAATTTCTAGGTGAGCAGCCTTGAAGAAGTAGCAGCAAAGGTAGCAGATTACTGAGACCTTTTCATGTAGCCCATTCAGAACTGTGGTCTCTATGAGTGGGGTGATTAAAAAAACAAAAGCACTGAGTAGCTACTATTTTTTTCTTTTTCTTTTTTACTTAATAGATTTTCTCTGGTAAGAAAATAAAAGACAGAAGAAACAAGGGGGGGGGAAGAGACAGGTCTGTGTATTAAAGACAAAGATGTCTAGTTCCCCCTTAAATTCAGTGAACAAGGCATTCCAAGTCCATGGTTAAAGTGCAGCCTAAAAGGGACCTAATCCTTTAAAACTGGCTCCTTTCCTTTAGGAAGCTGAAACTACCCACCAGAAATGGGACTGTCTAGGATCATGAAAAAGGAAACTGCTACAGCCTTTCATAGTTTGTGTTCTCCTTCCTAATTAATAATATTTATCATCTTGACCATGCCCTATTGTTGCTTAACCACTCCTGCCCCAGTTTTCATCTGTGAAATGTTGGAAGACGTGGAATTAAGTAGCAGGAAAGGGGTCTGAGAACATTAAAGCAGAACAACCAAATTACAAAACTGCATCTTTGACAAAGATCTGACTACTAACTCCTTTTTTATGATTTGAGAAGGAAAAAGGAGTATGAATTGTAATTTATTTTTATTTTGAAAGCAGGGTTTCCAGGATACCTTGGCTAATTTCCCCACTATGCCAGAGGTTTACTTGGAAAGTAATTGGGATTTCCTTTGCTCATGGATAAAAGAACACCCTTCCGACACAAGAGAGCAGACCTTTCAGAAACTGTGAGCCATGCTTGGAAGGAAGGTGCATTTGTGCAAAAAGGGGAGCCTATAAAAAGAAACTCTAACTGTCCTCTGAGCCAAATGACTTCAGTTTCTATATATGAGGGAGAAAAAGCAGAATAAGAAGGTTTACCAAGAGCCTGGCTAGTGAGTCTAATTGCTTTTGTATGTTGAATGCAAAGGCAGAATTCATGAGTACCATAGTGCATGTGTGTGTACACACACACCACTTGCTTTTCCAGACTCTGAGCAGCAGTGATAATGGTTCTGGATGCCTGCAGGACATGGCTGCTTCCTGTTTAGCAAAGAGGAAGGGATGGGGGCTGCTAGAAAATGGAAAATATGCACTTGTTCCCCTGTTTTGTAGCAATCTAAACATTTCAAACTCAGAGCAAAGAACAGCTGGTGGGGCCCTGATAAGGATTAGGTCTTTGGCAGGGTGGGGCAGGGAGGAATTAGGAGGTGAAATGTTAAATCCTCCTGTCCACCTATCATCAGGGCTTTGATTGGATCAGGCGTTCCAAATCTGCTGTTTACTAGTATTTGAACATTCACACCATTACTGAATGGCATTACACCTAGTCCATCCTTAAGTGCTCACTGAGACAGTCCTGGCATCTGAAGGCAGAGACAGCTACAGTGGCTGGACCGATCCAACAGGGATCACTGGGGTGTGAACAGGGGCACATATCATGGCCCGGCTGCACCTAGGCACATTTTGGTATCAATAAAATCAGACAAGATCAGGAGGAGTTGGACAGTACAGGCAACCCTGAGCTCCTGGCTGAAATTGAACTTACAACTTTGTGGTTTGTGAATGAGTGGCTGCAGTACTTGCATTTAACCACTGCGCCACCAGGGCTCCTACCTACAGTATATGTATACCTATTTAATCCTATAAAGGCCATGCTGGCTGGGAGTAGTCCAAAGAAACAATATAAACTTTTGTTTCTTGCTTGTTTGTATTTTGGGACATCCACCATTCATTGACACAAAAGAGTTTTAGCACCAAAGACCCTGACAACACTTTTCTACAATAGTCAAGGAAGGCATGACATTGCAAGTGATTCCTTCCTAGCAAGAAGATTCCCCACACCTGCCTACCATAAGAGTCCAACCCATAACAGCATTTGAGTTCTGTTCCCCTCATCTATAGTATCTAGAGCCCAATGCAAGGAACTGGGACTCCAGCTTGCACTATGGGTAGGGTTCCCAGATCTCAGGACCTGGCCTTTCTTCTCTGATGCTCAGGGCAGGGGGGAGGAATCTCTGAGCAAGAGCACCATTTTGAAAAATGTGTGTATGCTTATTTCCCTCATTTGTTAGACTTGGTGTTTTATGTTTGAAAGACCTACTCTAGGTAACTGTGATTAATGTTTAGTGCAGGGGTAGGCAACCGTTTTGATCCGGGGGCCGGGTTGCTGTCCCTCAGACAACTGGGGGGGCCGAAGCCAAAAAATAAATAATTAAATAATTTTTGAAAAATTTAAATAAATAAATAAACCGGGACAAATGTAGGACAACATTTTCAAATGGTGGACACTTTTTTAAAAAAAAGTGGAGGACACGCAAAAAAAAATTGCTGATTTTTTTCAAAATGTTCATATAAATGCATGTTTCTGAGGCGTCTATAGACAATTGCTCCCCTTGCCCCTGCGCGTGAGAGGCCAAAGGCCCCGGCGGCAATCGGTGGCTGGACCGTGCTGGGGCCGGTCCCAAGGCCTCGCCGGGCCGCATCCAGCCCGCGGGCCGCAGGTTGCCTACCCCTGGTTTAGTGTATCTTGCATACTGACATTACTAGGGGCTGCCACTTGTGTCATAACCAGGTTGTCCCTTGGCCTCAGGTTTTGACCCATAAATCTCAGGCCTTGGAATAGCCCTGTCCTGGTAATCCCAATCATGAGAGATAGTACTTGGTGAAAGTTGCCATTAGAGCTAGGCTATTAGGATCTCACAGGTCAAAACAGGAGACATAAACAGAAGAGGAAGCATCTGAAGTAAATTGCCATTTAATGGCCCATCTCTCCAATAAGATGGGAAAATCCTCCATTACAGCAAGCAGTCCTTTAGTTTCCAGACTATCTTGGTGAGTAGGGTATGGGGGTTATGCACTATTGAGGTCTATAATTAGTAAGACGATTATACAAGATGAGTAGGTATGTACATCAGGGAGGAGGGGGACCATTCTTTTTGGACCTCATCCAGCCCATGGTAAATCTCGCCTGCTAGAGGGAAGCAGGAACCTAGCTTCCCAACTGCAACATCTGAAAGCCAACCCCCTCAAGACAGGAGTAAGAAAACCCTGCTATTTGTGTGCAGAAACCTGGCATAACAGCAGTGATCCCTCTACGAATAAAAGGGAAACTTTGCTGTTACCAGAGACTCTTTGCTGAGCCAAGGCCACTAAGGGCTTGTCCCCACAAGGGACTCCTGCCCCAAATCTGGCATGATAAGGCCACATATGCGACATTATCCCTGAATCTGGAGTGACAAGGTCACATGATGTAGGGCCCTATCTGCACCATTTTTGTGGCATACCATCTTAACCTGGGGTTTAAAAACTTAGTTTTCTGAAGAGTTTGAAAGAAACTCTAGTGGACAATGGATCCACCCTGGATTCAGGGGGTGGGTTGAGAAGGCAGGGCAGATTCCTGGCCTGGAATGGTTACAAAAAGATTTTCCCTCCTCGGTGCCACTGTGATCTTGTATTTCATTACGGATGTCAGATCAAGCAACTACAGAAAAGGCAGTGGTGGTAGACCAAAGCACATCCAGATACACAGACACATGTAGACAACTACTTGATGTCCCTGTGAAGAAACAGGTAGTAGGGTGGCTCTGGGGCAGAACAGGTCAGGAAGTCCATTTGGACTTTTGTTCCTAGTATGGACAAGTCCTCAGAGCTGGACTGAGGCAAGATAGGTGATTGGGCACTCTCACTAAATCTTCCTACAAAGTTACAGAAGACTTGGTTATGCTCAGATTAGAAAGATATTGGAGCCACCTTCTGGTCTGTTGAGACATCAAAATTTGTATCTTTGAAATGCAGTGTATATATTCACCATACATGCTCCCAGAGGTCCAGGCCCTGGCAATTTTTCCCTCCCTAGCCACTCACCTCTTTTCTCTCAAGGGGCACTTCAAGGTACTAGGTGGCTCTCCATTAGTGACTATGCTGACTGCTGGGAGGACTGGGTGAGAACAGATTGTTAACCTCCTGCACAAGGTGAAGAAAGTGGAGAGACATCAACCCAGAGGCCTCTCTGATGCCAACCTCAGTAGGTCTTGGGAGCACTGGGTAAAAGCAGAATTTTTACATAATGTCTTTCTAGATAGCATAGAGGGGAATTAGGGAGAAAGCAGATTTGAAATGGTGTGCTGGAACAGTGTAACTGTTTTGTTTGTAATAGGAACAGCTATATTGCTTTAACATATTTTTCAGAGTAAAAGTAACCCTTAATTGTAGGATGTTGTACATATAGTGAGGAGTAGAAGACTCAGCAACAAAGAGAGACGGAGAATGCACGCTGTAAGGGTGAGATGTACTGGAGATCCAGGTTAGTTGGAAATTAAGAAGTTAGCTGCCCTTTACTCTTTTTTCCTATCCTAAGGAAAGAGGTGGTTGCTTCTGCAAGAAAAAGAAAGAGAAACTGTGAGTGCATGGAGTACGGATGGGGAGGCTGACTTGCCAGGCTGACTACTCCAAACAGTGATGCAGGATGTGCACATGGACCACTGAATTGATGTGAGCTCTGAGATAGTATTTAGAGGAGGAAGGGTGTTTATCTGCACACAGAGACCAGCTCAAGCATGAGATTCAGAGAAATTCCTCAGGAGAGAGAGAGAGATGAAAAATGAAGATAAACTGAGCAACTACTTCAATGCACCTGCCCAAAGTACCTGTGAACAATACACATGACACCCACTGGTCTGCAATGCTGTGCCTGTGTGATTAATGGAGAGGGACAGCTCTAACAGGGTAGTCCACTCAGAATTGTGATGATTAGAGGTAGGAAAACCCAGAGAGCATTTTCTGGTATTTTTCAATGGTACAGTAGTAACAGCAGTGGTGTCACTAGGGTTGGTGTCACCCAGTGTTATTCCCCCATGAAAAAAATCTACCCCCAAATCCCAGATTTGCAATATATTTTGTCTTATTGTCCACCCCCTTCCCCAGCCCTAGTGTGCCTTAGGCATCTCCAGTGCCCCCTCCCAATTGCAACTGACTAAAATGAAGATCCTTGTCATGCCTACATGCAGATACATAAATAAGTGGGTCCAGTCTACACCACTTCTTCCCACCAGAGAGGTAGTTAGATCACGCTACCTCCTCAATGTTTATCTTGTGGTTGAGTGCCTGATAGACATTGAGCCATTTGACTTCAGAGCAAATTTGTGAGTGGGGCTTGGCTGGGGAGATAGTGGCAGCCCCGAAGAGAAGAAAGTAGAGCCACTTGACTTCAGGACTACTTTGTGAGTGGGGCTCTGTCAGGGAGGCAACAGGGGCCCTGAGGAGAAAGAAAACATTATCCTCTTCAGGGCCACCATTGCTGCGTTCCCAGCCATGCCCCACTCCAAAGATAAATGGCTCTATGTGACCAAAGGCTTCAGCCAGAATGTTGTACCCAGCTATGAGATCAATGTTATGGTAGTACATCAGGCCCACTTGGGTAGGGGTAGACCAGGTTCTCCCAGGTCGTAAGAAGTGGGTTGATGTATTGTAAATCATTTTAGTGTCACTCCTCTAACTGTGTCACCCAGTGTGGTCAGCATTCCCCGCACCCCATTGTGACTCCACTGAGTAATGGTAATGTCTTAGTAATTATGGTAAATATTCAGCAAGTTATTTTCTGGACTGTAATAACAGTAACAAGTTTTTGAGCTGCCAGACTGAAAACTGGAGATGGCTCCTTTACCTTTAATGATTGTCTACAAGAGGGCATCTCAGCAAGCATTGGATGTCAACAACTAGGTAGCAAGCACCACCTGCTGAAATTCCCTCTTCTACACAATCATTAAAAGAACAGGAGATGTCTCCAGTTTTCACTTTGACAGCCCTAGTAATCAAAGTAATAAGTAATGCAACCAATGGTTGAATGACTGGATAGGAAGATCAGAGAATGTAAATGAGAATGTTTTTCAAAGGAAAATGAGGCCATGATTTGATGTTGATAAAAATCCAAGTACTACAAGTGTCTTCAAAGCTAGAGTCTGCTCCTGGCAAGAAAGGTAGTGTTACAAAACAGTACACAGAAAGGTATGGAGCAAGGTAAAGTTCTTAATAGTATTTAGTCCATCTGCCTGCAGATTCATGGCTCAGAACTAGGCTTAACTAGGTATCCACTGAAGGTAACATATGTATCGTATTCATCACTAAAAACGGCATTGTCACGCTCACCCTTGAAGAGCCGTACCCAGATTTCATCCTGGTCCTGTAGCTCCAGCATAAGGCTCTGGCTCTGCATGATGCTTCGGTCACTGGCCTGTGCGTACAAGATGGCTGCTTCTGCCCCATTATGCATTATGTGAAGGTAGGTCTCCTTCTGATTCCAGGTATGCACGTTGAGGCTGAAGAAATACACACCTGGCACATAGCAGTAGAACTTGCCCATGAACATGTTGAAATGGCTGTAGAGGTTCACATATTCGGTGTCAAAGATGAGTGTCTGGTAATAATCATTGCTGTGCAGTGGTTTCCTTCGGCCCACTGAAAAGGCAGCATAGTTGCTCTTGTACCGCTCCCCTGGAGCTCCCATGCTGCCTTTTTCTCCCTTGAGGCCCATCTGGCCCTTTCTCCCTACAGAACCAGCCTTGCCCAACTTTCCTTGGAGGCCACGATCACCACGGTCTCCTTTCTCACCTGAGTAATAAAGAGGTCATAAGTCAGTCTCACCTCAGCAATCCCAGCCTATGTGTTCAGTTCAAGAGAGATAGCCAATGGGGTGATCTAGAAAGAAAGCCCTTTTGACTAAAAAAAAAAAAAAAGCAGCTGATACATTTTAATATAATTCAGTGGTTCCCAACCTTTTCTATGCCCTACATCCCTAGGAAATGTTTGACTGATGTTCACACCCGCTACAATTATCACATTTGAAGATTAAAAAGTCTAATTTCTAATTTTTGAACCATATATAATACTGAGAGTGAACAAATTGAACTTAAAAAAATAGTTTTTAACTCAGAGTATAAAATGCAAATCTAAACTTAGCAATTAGATTCTAATTTATTCAAATTTATACTCATAACTCATCACCCAAGAAAACAAGCCACTATTTGTCACACCCTCTGAAATTCCATTTTGCACCCCTGGGGATGCAGGCACCCCAGGTTGGAAACTTCTGATATAATTTATCAGGAGATAAAATGATCATATCCTTCCCTCCTCTGCTCTTGTGGAGAGAAGTCTGGAATTAGAATGATCCAGTCAGTCCAGTCCTGTCACCTTCTGGTTGAGCATTTTAGTAAGCATTATGCTTACCCTTTTGGTGAAAATAATGTTGCCAAGTGGAATGAATTTCGTGGCAGGCACTAGAATGATTCATTTATTCACTACAGAAAGTAAAATCACCTGACAAATTGTCTTCTGTATTAAATAGAATTGCCACTGAATTTTATCTGGAGCAAATCTGAAGGCAAGGTAAGAGGCTTCTGCTTAAATGAAATATATGATATAGAAATGTAATCTGAATTAATCCAAAATATTAAAAGGTTAGTTTTGTTGACTTTAGAATATCAGGTACAGTATTGGGAAAGAATACTTAGGAAATTGTCGCACTAAGCCTTCCTCCCAATGCTGTTGTGATTTGTTAAACATCCAAAATAACAACAATTCTTTTCACATTACCACACAATTGTGAACTGATAACAGCTTGGCTATGGATCTTATCACACTACCATTCCATTACTTATCCAAGATTAAGTAAGTAAAGTCTTACTTATTTAAATCCCATTATTCCTGTCCCAAATGAAAGGGCTGGGCATGGGAGTGTGTGCAGTCATACCCCTTTAAATCCTCTTGTTCCTGCCCCTGATGAAAGGGTTGCCTCCTCAGCACTAAGAAGTCTTGATTTCATTGGGAAGGGGGGTACAGTCAAACCCCTTTAAATGCCCTTGCTCTCTGATTTACCCTCAATGACCGATAGCACATACTTCAAGAATGGGTTAACAGCAGGATTGACAGCTATTCACTGGAATTTCTCATTCATTAAAAGCAGCGCCAGAAGCACAGATTGACTACAGGATACCTACCGCCTGGCCATGATGTGGTACGATAAGATCCATCAATTACAGTGTCAATCCTGATTCTATCCCACTATTGAAGAACTGTGCGGTAATCTCCTTAGCCAAGGGAAAGAACCTTATACACACAGACACACACAATTTTTCAGCTACACCCATCTCTGAAATATATTGAGAAGATTTTAAGGATTCAGCAATATTGGGCCTACTTTGATGACACAATTTCTCCATCTTTCACATTCTTCCAGCCCAATCAGGCCATGTCCTAATGCAACCTCTGCAGTCCTGGGTTTGACTCAAGACTAGTTTGGCAGTTAAGGAAGCGGCTTGGATAAAATTATAATAACAGTGCCTCAGGCCAGGAAATTTATTTAGCTCATACATTTTATCCCAAGCAGGCCCCTCTGGAATCTAAAGAACCCAAAGGTTCATCCAAAGATATCCACCCCACCCTATGACCAGAACAAGGAGACTGAAAGCAAACTCACCCCTTCTTCTATAATCCCACCCTATTCTTGCTCCCTGCTAAATGCATACAGTTTGGTTGGGACAGAGGGCACTTTAGAGAATGCAAAAAACTAGAAACTCAGTCATGATTCTACCTTGCACAGGACACATAGTTGCCAGGGACTCCGCCCGCCTGTGTGCCTTTAAATTTTCTGAAGCATTAGAAGTAAAGGCAGCTGCAACTTTTCCCACCCATTCTTCCTTTGGCTCTGTTGTTCACCCTTTCCCCCATCTGCTATAACAACAAACAGGATTTACGTAGTGTACGAAAGGGGGACCCCAGGCATGTTTCACAGCAGGTGGGGAAAGACAACAGGACTCCAGGGAGGAACTGGCAAGAGAAGCTATGGTGGTGTTCTTTCCAAAAGTATGGGTTTTATAGTGTGCAGTCTCAACATCTGCATCATACACTGCAACTGTTCCCATTTGGCAGGGACATCCTGATTAATCCTTTGTCATCCCACTTTTTTCAGATGCTTTAAAATGTTCCAGTTCCTCCTTCCTCTTCTCACTTTCTCCTCTGTCCTCACCTTACTTGGGTTGCTACAAAATGAATTCAAAGTGAGAAATCAGTGAGAAAGAGGAGGTGGAATCTTTTCCTTCCCTGTAACCTCAGTCAAAAGCAATATGTTACAACCTCTCCTAGTTTTGGTATTCTTTCTCTTTAATAACTTTGGCCATCTTGCCCACACTGATATTGCCTGGCCATATGTGTCCAACATTTCATCTGTAAGATATTAGAATGTATGCAGCATGCAATAAGCTCAAACTGCTGCAAGAGTTCCATTGTTGCAGCAAGAGCCCATTACAGAAGCCGAGCTTGGACCACCAATAGTTTTAATTAATGTTCTAGTGTTAAAAACAGCACAGGCACTTAAGCTTGATGTCATTACATAAGGTGATGGCCACCATTATAGATGGCTGTAAAACAAGATTAGACAAATCATTCATGGAGAAAGAGATTGTCAGTGACTGCTATTACATACTACTCTAGGATCTGAGGAAGCAGACTCTGGACACCAATTGCTAGGAAACTGTGTGTGTGTTTTGTGAAGTCGAAGGCTTTCATGACTGGCATTCATAGTTTTCTGTGGGTTTTTCATGGCCACACAGACCAAAAGACTCACAGAAAAAATAGTGTGTTGTTTGCATTCACATAATTTCTGACTTGTGGTGAACCTAAGTCAAACCTATCATGGGGTTTTCTTGTCAAGATTTGTTCAGAGGAGGTTTGCCATTGGCTTCCCCTGAGGCTGAGAGAGTGACTTTCCCAAAGCCATCCAATGGGGTTGGTAGCTGAGTGGGAATCGAACCCTGGTCTCCAGAGACACAGTCCAGTGTTCAAACCACTACACCAGAGAACAGTAGGTGAGAGCTATTGCCCTCGTATCCAAATGCACTTTGCTGACTACTGTATAAAACAGGATGCTGAATGAGAAAAGCCTTTGGTTTGATTTTCCAGAAGGGCTTTTGTTAAACTCAGCTGGGAGACATCATTTTAATTTCCCACAGTGGCTAAGAGCAACATTACATTGGGGACTGTGCAGGAAAGTAAAATGGCTCTCCCCAGAGCCAGTTGGCTCCAACAAGTGCCACTATTACATTGCCTTCACCAGGCCCCACTCCCAGTAAGGAGTCCACAAGAGGGCTATTCATCATGGACTCACTCACATAGCTGGACATGATTACACATATCTAGATTAAAACCCAATGATCTCACTTATCCACTGATTCCAGGCCTTGGGTGAATGAACAACCAGGCAGGAACAGCAGCTGTTTCCCCAACAAAGAAGATCTTCAGCTCAGGGTGACCAGATGTCCTCCTTTTCCAGGACATGCCCTACATTTCAACCTCCTGTCCAGGAGGAATTTCCAAAATGTCCTCCTTTTTTATCATGTCTAAGAAGTGTGACTATGCAAGTGTTTCAAGCTTTTATTTTGTAATGTCCTCCAGTTTTCTTGGATGTCCTACATTTTGCAGTGCCTTGTCCTCTTTTGCAGTTATGACATCTGGTCACCCTGCTCCAGCTGGAAGAGCAAGTAGAACTTCTGAAGCCCAGCTTCCTGTTTACTTATGATTCCATGAGTCCACAGAGGTGGAATCCGTGCCCCCTTACCTTTCAGGATAGTAATGTTGATCTGAGGCAAAGGCTGGTACATCGGATATGCTGCAAAACCCTCAGGAGGATCACAGCAGCGCACGCACGTAGAACCTCTAGACCGCTTGCTGTATTTCTCATAGTCATTTTCAGCCCTGGATGGCAGGAAGAGCACAGATAGGCTGGGTCATGGGTCTGGGAGGAGGAGAGAGGAATTGGAACCCAGTAACCACATAACTCCCTTCTAGGGTTGCCAGACTGAAAATTGGAGATGCCTCATGTCCCTTTAACGGCTGTATAGATGAGGGAATCTCTACAGGTGTTGCTTTTCCCTGGCTGCACGATGAGTGACATCTGCTGAAATTCCTTTGTTTATCCTACTATTAAGGAAATTCTCTAGTTTTCTCTCTGGCAACCTTACTCCCTTCATTTTAAGAGATAATCCTATTTTTTTATTATTCTATTGGATAATCCCATTTTTTGTGACCCCAAATTCAGAAAAATACATGGAAGAAAGGGTAGAACAAGCTGACATGAATTATTGAAAGCCTCATTGAAACACTGCGATAGATCTTCTTTATCAGTTACAAGCAAACAACCAATTTCTCTGCATTCTCTTGTTCTACTCTCCCTGGCTTCTGATAAAAGGCATGTCTAGGCCTTCACCTGGGCTGAGTGAACATTTGTTCCAAATTTATAGCAGGGCTGAAAGCCAGCTGTGCATATCCTGGGCCCCCTCCTGATCCCAGTCAGCTCATGTGCTGATGCAGTTTCCATACTCTTCAACACTTCGTGCATGAAAACAAGGATACGTGTGTCCAAACAACATCAGAATGTGGTCATGATGGCAAAAGTTACTAATGTGAAACAAAACATGAGAGACTGCAGCAGCTTACCTTTGACTGAGCCTACTGGAAAGGGCAAGAGTATGCCCACCATGCTCTCTCCCCACTGAGTGCAAATAACGTCTGCATGTTGAACTCAGTTTATAGCAGTTGATGGGGGGGCGAGTAGGAGCAGAAAAGAGAAAGTGGAACATTTTAAAAGCAGTTGAAGGAGTGGGACAATAGGGGATTAATCAGAACTCTCACTGCCAATTTGGGGCAAGTGGAGGGTATGAATTTCCATTCCTTGCCTAGCTCCATCCAGTGTGGGTAAGGGGAAGTGTTTGGTGGAGTTTGGATGGAGCACTGCTTTGAACAGGCCAACTGGACTGAAGAGAATTCCAGAAAATCCTAATCCTCTAAATAAAGCAAATCAGACATATGGGGTGTGAAGGCTGCCCCCCAAACATTTGAGAAGTGCTATAGCAACTGAATTCACTCTGCACATGTCAGCACTGGGTTTATGTCAGTCAGCTCACTTTGTACTTATGCATCTGTAAGTGAAACAGATATGCCCTCCAGCTGTACCCATTAAATAGGCACAATGGCTTACTTTCTCATCACTTGCAGCAGACTGTTGCTGACGGGTGCCAGATTTGGGTGAACAAAATTGGTCTGTTACAGAAACAACAGATAATCTATCTGGAAGACTGGGCAAAATTTTCACAGCTCTGAGAACTAGCTGACACAGCCACCTAGTTCTGTAACTGCCACAACTGCATTAATGAAGGAAGAAGGTGCACCACTTTGGCAAGGTGTTTTTCAGTGTTTCCCTCTCCTTGTGCTCTAAGATGGGGCCCCATAATTCCTACGGAGACTTCTGTCTGAAATCCTAAACTGGCAAGATGATTTGCAGTCTCAGCAGGGGAATGGGAGAAAGAGAGAGAGAGATGTGATTTCAGTATGTAAAACATTACATGGGCTATGAATTTCACTAATATTTCAAATATGAAAACTGTCTCATTGGAACCAGCACCCACTTGCTCACTCAGCAATTCAGCCATCTTCAAAGGTGCAGCCATGTTTAAACAATCATCTCTTGTCTATTAGATGAAAATGAGTGTGATGGTTAAAAAAAAAATCTGGACCAGACAACTATGACTGTTGAATAAATCTAGGGGCAGGGGTCTTTCTGGGTTTTTTTCCCCACTGGAGGAAATTTGTAGAACAATCTCCTTCACCAAAGCAAGTCAGGCTAGAATCCACCATGAGGCATAATGAAGTAAAGAAACAGAGAGCAGTTTTTTGCCATCCTGAATGGACAACAAATGATGTGTTATATGTGTGTGCATGCACCTTCATATCATCTTTCACCTTATGAATTTTATAGGGTTTTCTTAGGCAAGGAATCCTCAGATATGGTTTTGCCAGTTACTTCCCCCCTGAAATATACCCTGCAGCACCTGGTACTCATTGGTGGTCTTTTATCCAAGTACTGACCAGAGCTAACCCTGTTTTGCTTCCAAAATCAGATGGCACCTGGTACCTTTAGGGCATTTAGGGCTGGTCTGTTACTTAACTAGAGGTTATTGTGTCCTTGTGTGGGGCAAGGTACTTATGGGATTGCCTGTCCCAGGTGCTAAAAGAACTTGGTTGGTTTTACTTAATGTGCATTGTTACTGGATAATTTGAGGGAAGAAATTTGTTGCTCTGCTTCAGGCAGCAAAATGTTTTGGGTTAGCCTCATTCTGGGTGTCTATCAAAAGATACCTCTATCCCAAAACACTTTTGCAATGACCAGGCCAGTTTCATCTAGTTTCAGACTAGATGAAACTTTGAAGTGGTACAGAGGTGGTCACAGTGTATGGTGGAAGGGGATCTTAGAAAACATGGCTTTTTGCATCACAGAGTTACATAGTTGGAATGCTCACTCAGGTTAAAGTAACCTTAATTTTATGCCCCAATACAACTATTTGCAATCATTTATGCTTCCTCCAGAACCATTATCACCCAAGCAGCCCTTGGGTTCATTTAAAGTGGGGCAGGCCAATAGAGTTAATTGTGCATTAACTGTGCACATAAGATGCACATTAATGTAGTTAATTGGACATTGCAGTACACCATGAAGTTACTTCTTTAACCTCTATGCTCGAGACATATAACCATTCTGGTGTTGTTGCTGTGTGCCTTCAAGTCATTTCTGACTCATGGCAACCCATCCTAGGATTTTCTAGGCAAGATTTCTTCAGAGGAGGTCTGACTTTGCCTCCCTCTGAGGCTGAGAGAGTGTGACTTGGCCAAGGTCAATGAATGGGTTTCCATACCTGGACAGGGATTTGAACTCTGTTCTCCAGAGTCATATTCCAGTGCTCAAACCACTACACCACATCGACTTTCTGCCCAGGGTCTTTGTATCTCTAATCAGGGTCCCTGCAGGCAAGCCAAGCAGCACTCTCCATGATAGTTTGCCCAAGCTCAAAGACAAAGCTGCTGCTTGTTGTTGGTTTCTTCATCATCACCATCATGACTCACCTGGAAGTGTGATACTGGGGTGGTGGTTGTGTTGCTGTTCCAGGCCTCCCTTCCATATCACTCTCATTGCAATGAGCCTGGAAGAGCAGGCAGATGAGCAAAAGGGCACAGAGTACCAGTGGGCCCTTCATTGCTTTGGGCCCTATTGAAGAGGAAGAAGAAGAGAAAGTCAGACAAGTTGAAATGTTGGAGGCAAAGACATGTGGAAGGGGATGGGCCAGGAGAACATTCCACTTGCTCACCATTCTTCTGAAGTATCTTTCACACTATATAATAATAGCAGCCTGATCATACTTATCTGCCTTGACTCCATCCTATGGAATCTTTGGGTTTTTAATGGGCTGTGTGTGCACCAGAGCTTCCTGTCAAAGAATTCTAAATACCTTGTGAAATTACAAACGCTGTAGAATGGAGACATGCCAGTTAAAGTGGTCTCAAACTGCTATAATTGTGTGGTGTGAAATAGATCTGAGTCTCAGGAAGAAGGGAGGAATTGACTGACCCTGACAGCCAGGCAGAAAATGACCTGGATATAATCTTTCAGAGCAACAAACATTTATACCAACCAAAGTGGAATGCCCAAGAGCCACTCACCTCTTTGCACAGCAGGCTGGCTCCAGCGGTAATTTTCCTGATGGTCATTTAAACATGAAGGGTAGGTACATGTATCTCAGAACACAAAGTGGACAGGCACCAGGGAGGTATGCCAACTGTTGGTCCCTGATAATGTGCACTTTGTGCTTTGATAGCTCTGTAAATGAAGGGAAGTGGATGGCACTGGATTAAACATGTCCCTATCACTGTAGTCCAATAGTGAGGGTTACTAGTTGTTGTCATTGTTGTGTGCCTTCAAGTCATATCCAACCCTATAGTGAGGTTTTTGGGGCTGAGAGTATGTGACTTATCTAAGGGCACCTAGTGGATTTCCATAGCCAAGCAGGGAATCAAACTCTGGTCTCCAGAGTTGTAATTCAACACTCAAACCACTATACCATGCTGGCTTTCAAGGGCTATTAGTCATCCTTAGAAAACAGTCAAACATCAGCAGGGTTGAAATCCATTTATGGACAATCAGCTTACTATCTGAGGCAATCTACACTATAACTCCCATGATCCCAAGCCACCAAGGGCACTAGTTTTTCCCAAAGCAAGTATTATGTGATATAGTGTTTAACATTGCTAAGAAACTGGGAAGTGTTACAAGTAGAAAATATCAGGTAGCATGGAGAATTGAATATCTCCTTACCCATTCATCCCCCTTACAAATTGTCCCCTCACTACCATTTTGCAATGGAGATTTCCAGACTTGTGTTTCCAATATAAAGTATAGCTCAGCTTTTAATGTGGACCAACCAAGCAAGAAGAGTCCCAAGGGGACCTGAATCTTCATACTGTTCTCATCTAAATTAGAGACACAGACATGGGTGGTTGAAGACTAAGGAAGGTTTTGAAGAGAAAACCACTCTGTGTATACAACAGTACTGGTATATTGCCCTGAGTCACCTCCTCCTGGGTGTTTTTTGGTTGCTTGCTGCAGCAGTCCATTAGCTCTGTCCATGTCAGTTTGCATGCGAGTATAAAAACGTATGTGAAAATATGCCCTGCCTTTGTTCTATCATTAGCCAAGGCCATGAAGCAAGCTCAAGGAATACTGGGCGAGCCTCCTAAGATTTGTGGTCAAAGGGCCTTTGGGAATATTCTCATGGAATGAACGCGCATACGCATTTTGGGACAGGCCGTATAATTTTCTTGCACTGCTAGGCTATTTTAGGCTATTCAAATGTTTGAATCCTTCTAATATGACCATATTTTATTTTGTGAGTGAGTTAATCTATTTTTAGCTGTTCATAAAGTTACATGCTTTAAAATGCTGGAATGTGACGAACAGAAATCTGAATGAGTATGTCATCCCATTAACACCTGTTATTCTTATTATAACAAAATCTCTGCTGAACTATACAAGAAAGGAGCTTGGATCTGTTTGGGAGCAAGCGTATTTGCACATCCAGAGAGACAGACACATAACTGGACAAAACACAGGCTTGTATATTGAAGGCGGGAGCAGAACCACAACCGGGATGTGTGTTATGAGACACGTTTGTTTTTTCCGTCACTTTGGCCACCCCATCTCTCAGGCCTGATATAGCAGCCAGTAACGCCTGGGAATGTGGAGCTGTCATATTCTGGAAAATGTTCCCTCAGCTGTAGAGACCCCAATACTGTACTTAGAGTTCATTTCACTGAGAGGACTTGCAGGGTGAGGGGACAGGATTAGCGATCCTATGCATCTTACTGCTGCAAACCTTGGACAGGATACAAGGATAAAGGAAGGAAAATTCTTGGAGCAGAAAACTAAGGTGGTCCACAATTGTTCACAGCAAAGTGCAGGGAATTACTGAAAAGCTGCTACTGACAATTATGCCAGTAGACATAGGACTCAGGGAGAATCACTGTTCTGATTTCCTGTTCCAGGGCAATGGTGCTTCACTCAAGACTGGCCTGTAGAGCTTGTCCCCAGCTGACATTTCCCTAAGAAACGAGTTTATATAAGGATGAGGGCTTGCCTACAGTAAAAAAAGAAAAAGAAAAGAACTCCTGCTTAATAAGGGAGAAAAACATTTATCTTTAGGAATGTTTTCAAACATATAGCCATGTTAGTTTGGAAGATCAGTATGCAAAGATATCTTGTAGGGAGCTAGGAGTTTGTGACTTTGTACAGACCGTTCTAAGCAGCAGTGGACAGCAAGAGTTGAGAGGCAAAAGCAACCTCCCTGTTCTACAGGCAGATATAACTCTTGTAACTCATAGAATCTAGAATTGGAGAGACTGCAAGAGCCATCCCATCCAACCCATTCTGTCATGCAGGAAGACACAATCCAGGGACGTAGCCAAGGGGGGGGGGTTCTTGGGGTCCGGCCCCCCCTCTTCCATTAGAAAATGAATGGTGTGTGCTGCTGCGCTGCTGCACCCAAGCCCCATTATAATGGTGGCACTTAGTCTGGACCCCCCTCCTAAAACCCTAGCTACTCCTGCACAATCAAAGCTCTCTTGACAGATGGCCATCCAGCCTCTCTTTAAAAACCTCTAAAGAGGAGATTCCACTACACTCCAAGGCAGCAGATTTCACTGTCAAACTCTTACCTTCAGTTCTCCTATGTAGAGGGAATCTCTTTTCCTCTAGTTTGAGTCCATTGCTCTGTCTCATCATCTCACACTGGTTTCTGTCCCACGCATGTGGAAGGCCACAAGCTGTCCACACCTGCTGTAATGGGGGGGACACCTCACATGGCAGATTGTGGCCCCTACTTACCCTTCCCTGCCCCAAATATAAAGCATCTTAACCTGAGGTTCCCAGTGCCTTCCTGAGGAAAGGAAGATTCCTAGACAGCCTTGGGATGTTAAACCCCAGCTACTCCCCACATCTGAGCCAACACAGGTAATCAATCCCAATTCTTTGTGCTCACACACAATATCCCCCACAGCCCTCCTAAGCATTGATCCCAGAGCTCTGCCCAACTGGCTGGTACCTACCTTTGGGGCAGGACTACAGGCTGCCAGAGCCACAGCTTGCTTTTGCCTTGGTCTTCTAGAGCATCACCCTCTTCTGAACAAACACTTTTTCTGCTGCCACCACCACTACCACTCTGCTAATGGAGTAAAGAGGAGGAAAAGCTGGCAGCCCTGCTTCTCTAGCCTTCAGATCTCAACTTCTAGGCAGAAAAGACGTTTCTGGGAAGCCAAGAGGGAGACAGAAAGAGGGAAAGAAAGGGGGCAGACACTGTGCATATTGGGCCCCCTCCCTCAGATGGGAACACAGCTGCCGTTAACCATATGTATGCCCAGCACCCACAGCTGGGACAGAGAAGGCAAGTTTCCTTTGCCAAAAGTTCTCCAGATGTTGGGGTTCAGCGCCAAGAGAGAGGAAGGGAGGGAAGCAAAATGCAGCCGCGGTCTAAAACATGGAGATCAGATTGGCAGGCGAGATAGACAGTTCTGAAACTGATGTCAGCTTGGCACAAAATCCCACTGCCAGCTCACCTCTGACTCTTTTGTGTTGAGCACCCCACTTCCCCAAAGTGGCCAGAAGTTCCAGGCACACTCCACTTGGGTCTGGCTTCCTTGAGGAGAGAGCATTTCAGAGACTCGAGGCATTTTATAATGCCTAGTTTATTTGCATAAGCATTGTAATTTCTGCTTGATTTACATTTTTGCTTGGTTCAGCTACATAAGCAGAAGCAAGCAACATGTATTCACACTGAGTAACAGATCTGCTGCGCACACACCTATCAGAGTCCCAAAGGGGGATCTCTGCATTCCAGGATGCACCCAAAATTGTCAGCCTACATTTTGCCACTTTTTCCAGAAACTGTTTCCCTGGGATGGAAAACACTATCAGAGTGCTTAAATCTGGTGAGGGTAAGTGGGTAAAGGGTGAGCTGGTGCGTTTAATGGCCAAGAGACTGTGCTAAGATTTAGGAAGTATGACTCTGATCTCTTCTCACTAAATAACTTTGACAAGCTATTCTTTTTTAGTCAGAACCATCATTGGAAATTGGAACAGTATACTTACAGAGTTGCTCTAGGTTAGAAGATGTTGTATGCAAAGCTTTTATTCCAATCTAAAGTGCTATATTTCAAAAGAGAGGGATGGGAACCAAGATCATTCCATCGGTTTTGCTGAATAAACAGCCAACTGCTCCTCTTCTTGAATTGCTTTCATTCCAGCTATTACTCTTTAAGAATTTTTACCTGAGTTTGCTTTTCTCCCCTCTTCCTACCCCCAATCCTTTGTTTTGCACATATGCCTGAAGGTAGGTCGTCTGTTTTCAGATGAATATGTAAGCCACTTTTGGGGAATTTTTCAGCTGGGAAACAGTGTGAAAATGTTCTTTAAAAATTTGTATAATTCAAAGACATAGCTGTGTTAGTCTGGAAATCAGTATGCAAAAGAATCTTTACCCTTTGAGATTTACTGAAAGAAAGAACTGGTACATAGCTTTCATAGACTTGAGTCTACTTCATCAATGCATTCCTTCAAAGGTGCTACAAGATTTCTTTGGAAACTGGGTATGCTCTGTACATATGCTGAGATTCAAATACACAGAGAAGGCAGGATAGGACATATTGGGAGTTGAAACTTTTTTTTAAGGGAAGCAGAAATACATAGATGTTTTCCTCTTGCCAGCAGGAAATATAAGTATGGAGGTATGTGTAAGCCAACTGGCACCTTGTCACTCACCCTCGGCATAGTTAGAATAAGTCTTTGCATATACACTTGTCCCTTCATATTCGGTAGGCTTAGGGGCACAAGACCCCCATGAATTGGAAAAACTGCAAATAACAAATACACCATGTTTTTACCTGAGAGGACACCTCTCTAGGAATCTCTAGGTCCTCTAGTGCAACTCTATGGTCAATGTCCAACAGACACTGACCATAGAACTGCACTGGAGGAGCAAATGCTACTGGAGTGTTCTCTCTAGGAATCTCTAGGTCTTTCGTGCAACTTTTAGTTAAAGTTGACCTAGAGTTGCACTAGAGGACATAGATATTCCTAGAGAGAACATATTAATCAAATTTGTGAATATCAACAAATATCAAAGTTGCAAATGGAGGGATGGTGTATGTGTCTTCAGATTGTTCTACAAGCCTAGTTTCCTGAACTGGAGATTTAGGCATAGAGTCAAACATAGTTCTTTAGCTTTTTGTTTGAAGAACATGGGGACAAGGGACAAGGACTGGGTATTCATGTATTCAAAAGACATGGATATTAGCCTGACAAGTAACAGACAGGGAGAGGATAGGAAACTGTGTGGATGAAGCACTATGCGTGTGCTTGCTTGATGTGGATCTGGCATATGCCTCCTACTACCTTCTTGCAGTCACTTCAGTAGGATACCATGGGGAATGGTATCTCTATCTTCTGAGAGGTTAGGAGGATCAACAGGGTTGCATTCTCCATCACCATCTTCCCTAGGAGCAAGTCATCAGTCGGGTGACCAAGACTGTTTCAGTATGAATCCAAGCCTGAGCCAGACTGAAATGGACCCAGAAATCTGTTTCCTCCAATAAAGTCTCAACCTGCTTAGCCACCACCACACAAGAAGTTGCCTTCTACTGTATCTGACTACTTGCTGACTCTTATCTGCCGTGAATTTCTGAAGGCCTGAGTAAGAAGGATGTGCCAAGAGAAAGCTCTTAGCTATTGCAACTACAGTTGGCCCTCCGTTTTTGCAGGGGAACCGTTCCAGACCCCCCTTGCAAAAATGGACGCTCATGCTATTAAAGCCTCATAGGCTTGAATGGGGTCGCGCCCGTGTGCGTGGCTTGGGCAGCGCACCACTGAAATAATGCAGGTCACCCCTCCACAGATATTCAAGGCCGAATTTTCTACACAAAATTATTCCATTGATAATTATTTGAGAAAAACAGTGGCCTAAGCTTTCCAAAGTGAAATCTGCAAGGTAAGTCTAAACCAAACCGCAGTCTCAGTGTGAAGGTAAAACGTAAGGACTACTGTAATGTAGTTTGCAAGAGCCAGCATAGTACAGTTCCAGACACCACCACCCCTGCGAAACAAGGCTCGCATGTATTCAAGCCTCATAGGCTTGAATGGGGCACACATGCCATTGGAATAGCGCAGGTCACCCCTTCACTAATCTTAACAAACTCTTTGACAGACTCAAGTGACTGTCCTATAATCATCAGTGAATTTTTCTCCCCATCCCAGTCTGATAATCAAGATTATCATACTTCAGCCACATCATGAGAAGGTACAACTCATTGGAAAGACATAATGTTAGGAAAGGTAAAGGGAAGATCACATCCTAGATGGATGGACGCCATTAGTCTTGTAGATGTCTCATCTACAATGTCTCCATGTTCAGGACTGACTCAAAGGCAGTTAACAACAAAAACCCAGTCCACTCTCTAACTACTGCATCACACTTGGTATCACATTGACATATAGTAGGTAAACTGGTTCCTGTGTGACCAGGAGAAGCAAGGAAAGCAATGACCTTTCATGCATAAACTAGCCATGGATTGTTGTGGAAAGACAGAAGGTAAATGAACTAGGGCAGTGGGCCTGGATCTTGCCGGGGGGAGGAACATGATCAACCCTGTAAAGCTTGTTCTGTATCTGTAAAGCTTGTATGTGACCCTGGAACCATTATCTAGCTTATCTACCTCACAGTTGTGGTGGGGCTAAAATAATGCTCGTTTCCCTGAACAAGAAATACATGTAAAACCACAACTACAAAAATAATTAAGCTGTTTTAAAATGTAGTACTGTTTTACTCTGAGGCATTAGAAGAAAATG
>NC_056523.1:145029908-145127918 GCF_019175285.1 Sceloporus undulatus | reverse complement strand
TACTAATCCTGTATTCCCTGAAGCTCTTGTAACTTCTTCTGCCCTTTCACCAAAGGAGCAAATAATGTGAGAGTTAATATTATTTGATGCTGGATGGGCAAATTGCCAGCTGTTGGGTGCCCAGGGAAACACAGCAACTTCTCAGCCCTGTGAACAAGTTTCCCTGCTGGGCAGAAGCACTTTATGGGAGCCAAGCTGTTTGGCTGTACTGTGTGTCATCCAGTTCCCATCTTAGATTATTTTGAGCGCAATACTCAACTTGATGGAGGCCAGTCAGCTGGTAGGCCCAGAGAAGAGATCTGGTCCCTTTCAGAAATGTTGGTATCCCCTCTGGCAACCAACCACTCTCCTTTGGCAAATGTTCCCATCTGATGGCAGTCCATCTAAATGGGAGCTAAACTGGCACCTGAATCTATTTCTACCACGAGATAGGAAAATAATCTAGTTGGTGAGTGAAGGTGTTGGGGTGAGACACCTTTGGTGCTGGGAAAGTAGGAGACACATAGTAGCAGAAGGCAGATGTTTGGTGCCATGTGGCCATGATACAACCATGCTTGAGGGTCCATCAAAATCTGGCATCGCCTGAGTCAATAGCATCACATATAAGAAGAAAAATGACCTGGGCAGCTGCCCAGCTCATACTTGCCCACAGATTATTTCCTGCTGTATATATGGATGCACCATAAATGTTAATCCCAATAACAATCAACAGCATGCCTGTTTGTGGACAAGCTTCTTGAGAAGGTGGTTAGTACATTCTCTCCATTGCTTTGCCCTGACCTCATAGGGTTCACTACTATGAGGGCTGATGAAAGCTGAGACACTGGACATCATCATCATCGTTGTTGTTTTACATTATGTTACAATAAAAATACCTTTCATGCTTCCTACCCAACCATTCTTAACAAAAACTGTATGCCAATACAGTGTACACAAAGACACTGGAAAAAAGAATGAAAATGAGACAGTAGAAAAGACTCACAACCTTCCCAGAACTGAAAAGTATCACATATCATGACTTGATTCTTAGCTATGTATACCAGAATCTTACTGTGGTTTGAAGATCATAGGGCAGGATTTAGGGACAATTGCCATATGGGCAGTCCCCCTGGCTCCAGTTTTCCTAAAATATCCAGCATGATGAAGAGTTCTGGAGAAGTGAAAAATTTGCTCATCATTACATAACATTTCAATTGGGCCCACAAAGATAACTATTGGTTTTGGAACATAGGAGTCACTACATCATTTAAAACATGGGTAGAAATAATGTGGCCCTCCAGATGTAGTTGGACTCCAAGTCTTTCTGGATGCTGCAGTCCGACATCCGGAGGACTGTCTGATTCCTACAGTAATCTGAAATGAAGCAGATCAAGAGAAATGACCATTATCATGTAAACTGCAGTTCTTCTTTCCTAAAATTGCACTTTAAACTGGCCACAGCCCTGAATTCTTTTAACCTCATAGCAGTCAAAGTCATGGGGGCCTTGAAATCCATTTTTGGCATTCTCATGCCTTTCTCTATTTACTTCCATATGAATGTAAAGTAACCTAGCAGGATTTTTAGAAAGTAAGAAAATGAATTAAACAAAGTAAAATTGCTCTGTATCACTAGTATTGTATGTATATATTACTAGTTTTAAAAGGAACTAACACAAAGCACATTCGACTTCAAAAGTTTTATGCTTGAAATGTTTGCTTGTTAAGCAAAAAAAAAATGCTCTATTTGTTTTCTTTCTAATCTCTGTTATTTTTATCTTATGCAGAAAAAAGCCAGTTATTAGACTGAAACTCAAGATTTCCGCCCCACCTTCAAACATCCACTACTCACATCCGAATACTTTTGCCAAATTCTTTCTTTTGCAGCAGCTCTCTTTCTTTAAATGTTCTGGACACCCATTTAAAGAGAAACCTCTTTTTAACAGATGCATTCTGAATGCATGAGGTTGGGGCTGGTTCCATTGACAAATAGCTTTTGTTGTCTCTAGTTGCACAGACCGTGAGCTCTTTGTGTGGAATGGCTTTTTTATTCTGAACCACTGCATATCTCATCATCATAGGGTCAAACTACCTTAGGTTATGATTCCTCTAGACATACATTCTAGACCAAGTGCTTCTCAAGCTATCCTAATGTGATGGACCAGCAGTCTTTCCCCCAAAATGTGTCAGAGGTCTTTACCATATTTGTGCCATGTTATTATCATATTCACATAGTTTCCTGGAAACTTGCTGTGGACGGACAACCAATGCCTTACTGAACAGCACTGATCCGCAGGCCAAAACTGAGCAGTATCAGTAACTGGGTACCATTTCATTCCATGCATATGAGGCCTCAAACCGATGGCCCAGAAGTGCTGCCATCAGGCTGCATTGAGAGCGTGGCATTCAGATGACGCACATCTCGAATGCAGCTGGAAGCCACCCTCCTGGCACATCTCTTTGCCAAAGAACCAGCCCAAAAAGGAGCAGTAAAATACAACTCTTTTTTGGTGCCTGGTTCAAAACTGCACCAGCAACCCAGATCAAGGCTGGGCATGTGCGGCTGCCGCAATCCTGAACAGTGATGGCGCAGACCTTTTGTGCCATCTGCTTGGCCCCTGAGGAAGTAGACCAAGGCTGAATCTGCACTGTAGAAATAATGCAGTTTGGCACTGCTTTAACTGCAATGGACTTACCATATATACTCGACTATAAGTCGACCTCATGTATAAATCAAGAGCAGATTTGGGGGCCAAAATTATGGATTTTGATTTTGATATGACCCGTGGACAAGTAGAGGGTAAAACTTAGGGCATGTAACAAAGGATATAAAGGATGGTGCGAGGGAAAATGATGCCAAACAACTTAGAACATTCTGGAAGGCATAGCTGTGCTCATCCAAAAGGCTGGATGGATGAAAGAACAGAGGGGATCCATGCATCATTTTGGTGCTCCCAGGATGGACAAAGGCGCGTTACAGACGCGCATAAAGTATGTGCTCGGCACGTACTAGGGTTAGAAAGGGGAGTCCTTTCTGGACGCCCCTAACCTTAGTACGCGCCGAATGCATACAAAATGGTGGCACCCGTTCTGCATGGGCGCCGCCATCATGACGTCGCGGACACCTAGTGTCCACATAAGAAGCCCCATTTTGGGGCTTCTTTTTTGTTGCGTCCGGGAATCGCGCGGTTTGTCCGCTACGGTTCCTGGACTGCAGCAACCAGCGGCGCTGGCAGACCATCCTTTTTGGTCTGTAAAGCGCCTAAGCTCTCGCTTTTACCACTCTATTCAGAGAAAGGGGATGGCTCCTTTTTTGTATGTATAAGAGTTAAAGTACAGTACTTACATTAATCCATGGATAAGACGACTCAGGTTTTTTGGTTCATATTTTTGACTAAAATTTCTATACTTATACATGAGTATGTGGTCTCCTCCAACTCTATTATTCTATGATTCTATACAGTAATGCTATGGAATTCTGGGATTTGTAGTTTTTTGAGATATTTTGCTTTCTCTGTCAGAGAAATCTGGTGCCACAGCAAACTACAAACCCTGGGATTTCATAGCATTGAGCCATGACAGTTAAACTGGTGTCAAACTGCGTTATTTCTGCAGTACAGAATTAGCCCAATTCTAAGAAAGCTTATGCTACAACTTCTTTCACAGCTAGTCTCAAATGTTCTACAAGATCCCTTTGCAATCTGAGTAGCATCAGCCCTGTTCTAAATATCAACAAGACCAAGTACAAAATTAATATGGTATAGAAATACTGATTATTCTTATTTTTTTACAACTGGAATAAGGAAGGAATGTAATAATAATAATAATAATAAAATTTATTTATATCCCGCCTCTCTACAAAATGCAATCGAGGCGGTTTACAAGATTAAAAATATACAATCTGAACCCTCAAACCCCTTAAAATATAATTAAACAATGTAGAGTTTAAAACATAAAACATACTTTAAAAACAATTCAATAAACTGTGGTGAAGTCAGAGGTCAGCATTTGATTTTCCTTCTGATCTGATGGCCAGGGGACTATTCAGGAAAGGCCTGCCAGAAGAGATCCGTCTTTATAGCTTTTTAAAAGCTGTTTAGAGTGGTGATATATGTGATGGATCTCCTCCAGCAGGCCATTCCACAATCTGGGAGCTACAGCTGAAAAGGTCTTCTGGGAGGTCATAGACAGCCTTTTTTAAAAAGGCCTTTTACCACAGGGTAGATATTAGATGTGATCCAAAGTTAAGCCTGAAAAGATTTTTTAAAGCAAGGCCTAAGCAAGGAGCCAACGTGGTGTAGTGATTTTGAGAGTTGGACTACAACTTTGGAGACCAGGGTTCAAATCCCTGATCAGCCATGGAAACTCACAGGGTGACTTTGGGCAAGTGCCACTCTACTCTCTCAGCATCAGAGGATGGCAATGTCTAATCCCCTTCTGAAGAAACTTGCCAAGAAAACCCTGTGATAGGGTTGCCTTAAGGTTGCCATAAGTAGTTGCAAACGACTTGAAGGCACCCAATCCCCACCACAACAAGGGCCTATGCAACAACATCATATGTGGTACAGTTGTCCCTCCACATTTGTGCCTTTGACTTTTGCAGATTTGATTAATATGTTTTCTCTAGGAACCTCTGGGTTCTCTTATACCAAAAGTTGTGCTGGAGGACCCAGAGATTCTGAGGAGAACACTCCACTTGGCATTTGTAGGTCTTCCAGTGTAATTCTGTGGTCAGCTTCTGGCAGATGTTCACCACAGAGTTGTGCTGGAGGACCCAGAGATTCCTAGAGAGGTGTTCTCTCAGGTAAAAACACAAGTGTCTTTGTTATTTGTGGTTTTTCCACATCCACAGTGGTCTTGTGCCCCTAACCCCAGCGAATGTGGAGAGATGCGCATGTTACACCATATATCTCTATTACTATTGCTTTTCCCAATATGTCTCTTTGGTCCAAAACACACTGCAATGATAATCCACCTTGAGGCCAGTCTAACTGCCTGGTAACTTTATCTGAAAAACATTGAAATAACCATTGATTTTTCTTTCAGGTCAAGTGTTAGAATGGTACAAAATACACTACGGAAATAATAATAATCCAGTTCGAGACCGCTTTAACTGCCCTGGCTCAATGTCAGGGAATTCTGGGAACTGTAGTGTTTGCGAGACATTGAGCCCTCTCTCTCAGAGAGAGCTGTGGTGGTGCCACAATAAACTACAGTTCCCAGGATTCCCTAGCACTGAGCCTGTGGGCAGTTAAAGCTGGGTTGTTCCTCCAGTGTGTTTTAGACCTTTGTTTTGTTATTCAGTGAAAAATTCAAACTTCTCAAAAACTAATTTCTTGGCGTCCAGGAAGTTGTTGTCTTTTTCCTTCTGGGCGGCTGGGTCGACATTTGGCCTCTGTGCTCAGGTTGGAGCAGTCTGTATTGTAACGTAATGTGTATTGTGTGTGTGTGTGTGTGTGTGTGTGTCTGCGACGTGTAAACATGACATGCGTTTTCTATTTCGTAGCGTTTCTTTTTAACTTAAAAAAAAATTTAAAAAATATTTTTTTAAAACCTTGTTTTTTGTTTTATTTGTGGTTTCCTCACTTCCACAGCAGAGCCCCTGTACGCTTAGTGCGTGCTTACTATGTGTTTACTCCAGCTCACGCCAACCTCAGGGGGCAACCACTGCCAAGATCGGGACTGAGGCACCTTTGTGACCCAAAATCAACGCTGCCTCCTGGAAGCCATAAAGGCCCAGCGCCTTTTGGGGGGAAAACGAAGCAGCGTCAGGCTCAAAAAGAGGCAACAGCTGAGAGAAACCCTCTCTCGCGTGGAAGGAGGCCTCCTCAGAATAGGCCTCAGCTTTTAGTCTGGCCCGCAAAGAACCGTGGGAAGCGTAGTTCAGAATGAAGGCAGCAGCAGGTGCCCATTTCCCCCTTTTATGAAACATAGGCCGCGGGGGTTGCCGGGATGCGTCGTAGTTCCTCGCGCGCGGTGCATGCTGGGAGGCGTAGTCCTTTCAGAAGGCAGGAAGGAAGGAGGGCGGGTGTGGCGGCAGCAGGTCCTTCCCCCCCTCCTCCCCCGCCCTCCGGTTATTCCCGGCGAGGGGCGGAGCCTAATCGGTGAGTGGTTGCGGGGAAGAGGAGGAGGGAGAGGGGATATATACCTTTTATTTGCAATTGTTGTTGTTATGGAGGGCCCCGGGTTCCCCCCGAAAGGAGGTGGTGGGCCCTTTGCCTGTCCCCATTTACCTGGGGGGACTTGGCACCCTTCTTCCCATTCAGGGAGGCTGTGGGAGATGTGTTGCGGCAGCTAACAAGGCCAATGCGATTCTAGGCTGCATCAATAGAAGTATAGTCTCTAGATCAAGGGAGGCAATAGTGCTACTCTATTCTGACTTGGTCAGAGCTCACCTGGAATATTGTGTCCACTTCTGGGCACCACAGTTCAAAAAGGACATTGAGAAACTGGAGCGTGTCCAAAGGAGAGCGACTAAAATGGTGAAAGGTCTGGAAACCATGCCCTATGAGGAACAACTCAGGGAGCTGGGGATGTTTAGCCTGGAGAAAAGAAGGTTAAGAGGTGATATGATCGCCCTGTTTAAATATTTGAAGGGATGTCATACTGAGGAAGGAGCAAGCTTGTTTTCTGCTGCTCCATAGAACAGGACCCAGAACAATGGATGCAAGCTCCAGGAAAAAGAGATTCCACCTGAACATTAGGAGGAACGTCCTGACAATAAGGGCTGCTTGACAGTGAAATACACTCCTTTGGAGTGTAGTGGAGTCTCCTTCTTTGGAGGTCTTTAAACAGAGGCTGGATGGTCATCTGTCGGGGATGCTTTGATTGAGATTTCCTGCATGGCAGAATGGGGTTGGACTGGATGGCCCTTGTGGTCTCTTCCAACTCTATGATTCTATGATAAGGTAGTTTCCTTGGCCTGCCAGACCTTGAGTGCAGCAGGGTCCATGCCTTGCAGGCCCATTGAGGATAATCACAAAATTTGCCTGTCCTCCCCCCTCTTCCTCCTCCTCCTCCTCCATTTCTCCTTTCCTCTTCTTCACTTTAGGCTACAGTCCTCTTCAACACTGCTTTAACTGCCACAGCCCCATGCCATGGACTCCTGGGATTTGTAGCCAACTGTGGCACCAGAGCTCTCTGACAAGGAAGGAGAAATGTCTCACAAAACTACAGTCCCCAGAATTCCATGCACATTGGGCTATAGTAGTCTTAAATTGTGTCAGCCTGGGATTGTTTCTGCAGTGTGGATACAGTCTTATATTTATCCCTCTTGAAAAATCCCAGCTGAAGAGACTTCTTCACACTCAATGCCAGAGTTGGTTTCGATGGCCTTCGCTAACCTGGCTTTCTCCTTCTGTGCTGGACTGAGCTGCCCATCATCCCCAGCTAGCATAGCGATACTGGCTAGGGATAGTTGCAGATATAATCCCGCCTCAATGCACAGGTATGAAGATACAGGGGGATCTAGGGGTTGGTGATGGAAAGCCTAAGCCCTCCTCCACTGATTTCCACTGAGACTGATGCTTTTGCATCACTAGAATTACAGTAGTTGATAATAACCACATTATCAAACTACACCCTTATAGTGCTGGTATTCCAGTTTTACTGCCCTGGCTTCCTCCTGTTGCATTCTGGGGTTTGTAGTTCAGTGAGGCCTAAGAGCTCTGGCTGAGAATTCTAAACGCCTCTCCTTATACTGCAAATCCCAGAATGCAACAGGAGGAGGCAGCCAGAGCAGTTACAGCAGAATAGCAACACTAAAAGTGTAGTGTGGTAATCTAGTAAATCTCAGAAGCAGGAACACCGGCGGTTGGGGGTGATCCCCTATTTCAGTTATTTTCAAACTCTGGTCCTCCACATGTTTTGGACTTCAGTTCCCAGAAGCCTGAGCCATCTTGGCCAGTGTCCTGGGATTCTGGGAGCTAAAGTCCAAAACATCTGGAAGGCCAGAGTTAGAGAATCACTGCCTGGTTTTTGTGATCTTCTCCAAGAAGCCATTTTTGCCCCTCTATAGCTAGAGAAAGCAAGTGGGGCCTCACTTGTGTTTTTTTTTTGGGGGGGGGGGGGGGGAGGCTGCACAGGGAGAAGCCAGTTGGGTAATCTTGGTTGCATCTGTACTTCAGAAAAAATCCAGTTCAACCCCACCTTAACTGCCATGGCTCAATGCTATGGAATTTTGGGGACTGTAGTTTGTTGGGGTACCAGAACAAACTACAGTTCCCAGAATTCCATAGCATCAAACCATGCCAGTTAAAGTGGGGTTGATCTGGATTATTCTGTGTGTGGATGGAGGGTGTGTGAGAGTCCAATACATCTGGGGGGAACCGTACTGAAGAAGGCTGAGACAGGGCCCTCCCTTCAGGTGTTCCTTTAAAGCTACTTCCTAAGATGTCTGATTTGTTAATGCCCTCTGCTCAAAACAACACGGATGCTTCACCTCAACTCACACCTTTTAAATGGTCAAACAGCAAGGTGGCATTGCAGGATGTTCATGCTGGCTCACATCAAAATTTACAATGCTGTGAGATCCTTTTGGGTACTGTCTAAAAAAAATGGGGCTGTTCATCCCCTTATAGAAAGGCATATGCATTCATGTAAAGTTGTCACTGCTACTTCTTCACCAATCTTGACCCAAACAGTTCTGTCCTCATAGGACTAGGGTGCGTTCTGTGTGTCTAGCTAAGGAAGTCTGTGGGTCCACTGGATTGACTCCCTCAGCAGAAGGACTTTGGTAAGACTAGGCAATGGATGTTATCCCTCAGCTAGATTGGCTGCTCCCTTTCCTGGCAGCCTTAGTGGACAAAGAGAAAGAAAGAAGCAGTGAAGCTGTGGAGCTAGTGATGGAAAGGGAACATCCCAGCAGCTTTTGGACTCTCAGTGTAAACATATCTGTGGACATTATGCATATTTTCTAGTAAGTAGCCTTTGCATTTTGGGATCTATGATGGCGATCACCTAGGGAAGGTTTTACAGAGAATTTGATAGGTAGAGAGTTATACTGGAAGAACCCATCCCTATGTAAGCTACAGGAATCTTGAAACACATTAGACCACATCATCTGTTTGAGTAAAACGGGAAGGAAGGTCTGTTATAAGGAGAACTGGTTGGGCAAGTCAACAATCTTTGACCTACTGACATTTTCTGACGACATTTCCTGGATCCGGGAACTGTGTTCTGCCACCTGTTGCAGGTGCGGCTGGTCCCCAAAATTGCCAGCAAGCGATGAGTCGGGAACAGGCAAACAGGTCTGGAAGGATGGGGGCCTTGGTATTTTGTACTCAAAATGATACACAGAGCCAGTTTTCTGGGGTGGGAAAAATCTGTATTGATGAATGAAGGTACTCTTGAATTCTCAGAGTCAAATCTCAGAAGGCTTATGGTAAAGAACTGTTATTATATCCATGGCAAATTATAGCTGATAAGGAAAAGGGAGTTTGGAGTAAGGGCATGCCATGGATTCAAGGCTTGCTGTTGGTGTTCATAGGTTGGGTGGCCTCCATTTTATGTTCTATAACTAACTTCCTGCATTAGTGTGCCTTTTTGTTTGAACACACTCTAGCAGCTTTACTTTGTCCAATTGTTTAATTAGTAAAACTTTACTAATTAATTGGTGTTGGTTACTTTAATGGCTGGGGACAAATTCTGTGAATTAAAAGCACACTTGCTTATTTGTTCACTGTATTGGTTCTGGTTTGGTGACTAGTTTTAAAAATGCTGTTGCCTTTTAACAACGAATGGGAGTGTTTCTGTATTAAGAGACACCATGGCAAGAACACTGAACTTAGCTTGGAAGAAGTAGGATTCAGATTTCCCTTAGCCTAGAGTGTAAAACTTAGAGGTGACCTTGGGATCAGTCCTTACCTTTCAGCCTAAACAACCTGATAAGGTTGTTTGACAATAAAATGGAAAAGGGATACATGTATGCTACTGCTCTGAGCTTCTTGGGGAAAGAGTGAGAAAATGAGGAAGATGATGATAAAGCAGTGGTCTCTTTCTTTCATTATTGCAAAATGCAACTTTTTAAAGGTTTTGGTTCAATGATGAGTTGATCAAATAACCAGCTAAAAGGGAGCTGACTAATTTCAAGTGAAATGTTAAAAGTTAAGAGTAGGAATCATGCTGTTCTCCCAATTTTGTTGCATTGCAACTCCCAAAATACTTCACCATTGGCCATCTTGGCAAGGTCTGCTAGAAGGTGCAGTCTAGCAGCACCTGGAAGGCCACATGATTTCTACCCTAATCTAAGGCGGGATACAGACCGCCGCTTTGAGGCGGTCTCCCGCCGGCGCCATTTGCTCTGTGCGGGAGCCGCAGCAGCCAAACCGCGTGGCTCCCGCGCGGAGCAAAAAAGAAGCTCCATTTCGGAGCTTCTTTTTGCGGCGCCTCTATGACGTCGCGAGGCACCGCTGGTGCATTCGCGATGCCTCTATGACGTCGCGAGGCACGGCTGGCGCATTCGCGACGTCATAGGTGCCGCGACACGTCTGGACGCTATGCGTCCAGTACGTAAAGATGGCGGCGCCCATGTGGAAGGGGCGCCGCTATCTTGTACGTATTGTATACGTACTAGGGTTAGGGGGGTGCGGAAGCACTGCCCCTTCCTAACCCTGGTACGTATACAATACGTACTATATGGCGGTTTGTATCCCGCCTAAGTTAGTTGAATTCAAAGATATAACCATGTTAGTCTGTAGATTCAGTATAAAGAGAGATCTTGTAGCACATTTGAGACTAACTGAAAGAAAGAAGTTGGCAGCATGAGCTATCATAGATTTCAGTCTACTTCCTCAGATGCTGTAGGTGGAATGGAAGCCAGGGACAGACATATATATGCCATAGGTATGTGAAAATGTCAATTCAAATTCAAAATAATTTAGATATGGAAATGGCGGTGTGATGCCACATGCCACACCACATGGCGCATGCCATCACGGTGCTCCTTTGGTGCTGAGTCTACATGATACAGCGCCAAAGGAGTGCTGTAAAGCTGTGGCGTTGGCATTACGGCGCCCTTTCCAGGGTGCAAAAAGGAACCAATTTTTGTGTCTCTTTTTTGCACCCTGGAAAGGCCAGATCAGGCTGCGGCATGCCTTTGCCATGGCCCTGATCTAGCGAAGATGGAGGTGGCTACAGGCCGCTCCTTCAGGGACGGTCTGCACAGCCCCTAAGTTAGTTGAATGTATCAGTTTCTCTTGTGTAGTTCCCCCCAGTTCTAGCAGGAATACTGGTCAGGTTCTATTTAAAAGGACCAATGCTTGGCTTCTTTCCTTGCCGTTCCACTGTAGAGTTCCTGATCCAGTTGTCCAGCTTTCTGCCCTGAAGCAACACCTGCCCTTTTTAATATTCCTATCACATTTACTTCTGCCATAGGCATGAGCAAGCATCCCAATACTTGGCTTTATGTACCTGTCTACTTGCCCACTTCACGACAGCTGTGTATCAACCCTCTGTACTTCTTTTATGTCTCTGCTGACCCTGTTCTTTTCTTTCCAGGTTCCCGGGCATCTCAGGCTCATGCCCGTCTCAACCCGTCCACGCCTGCAATGGGATGAGTCTCTGAATCCCTTGAGGATCAGTGTGGGCAGCCTTCCAGTGTTGGCTTCCATGACCAAAGCAGCTGACCCCCGTTTCCGCTTGCGTTGGAAGGCCATTTTAGCAACCTCTCTGGCCTTGGTCCTTGTCCTGTTGCTTCTCTGCTTCCAGCGCTCACCCTCGGCTAGTAGGCCAGTTCTTCCCAATGCTCACAACTGGCAGCTCAGTGTGCTGCCAAATGAACGGTACAATGACACCTACCCACTTTCACCACCCCAGCGCATTCCAGAAGGTGTGCGCTACCGCATTGGACTCATTGCTGACCTCGACACGAACTCCAAGGGTCCCAGTGAGCATACTTGGTTTAGCTATTTGAAGAAAGGCTACTTGACGCTGTCATCTAGTGGAGACCATGTCTCTGTTGAATGGGATACCCAGGATTATAAACTGGAATCTCACCTGGCTGAGAAAGGACGTGGCATGGAGCTTTCAGAACTGGTAGTTTTCAACGGCAAGCTCTATGCTGTAGATGATCGCACTGGTGTAGTCTACCAGATTGATGGCACGAACGTAGTGCCTTGGGTGATCTTGTCTGATGGAGATGGTTCCATTGGCAAGGGTGAGCTCAGATTTTTCTTAAATTGGAGAATTTCCTTATACCCATGCTATCCTGACTCCTGAGGCCCCAAATGTAGCTAGGGCCACCCCAGATTTGTGGGCATTCTCAGAATAACTGTGTCTTCTGTCCCAGATATACCTGGCCCAAAGCTCCCTATAGTAAGGTTTTCAGCCTTTGGTCTTTCAGATGTTTTCTGCTTCAGCTCTCAAAACCTCTGACCATTGGCTGTTCTGGCTGAGGCTTTGGGAGGTAAACGTCCAGTGTTTCAGGTGGACCTAAGGTTGAGAACCATTGTTCTTCAGTATTCTCCAGGTGAGGTTAAACTATTTTCTTAATTCAATTACTTGTCTTCCTTGCTAATGTTCAGTTGAGAGACCTGTCGCTATCATTGTTATACTTCACCGACAAGTAAAATATACTTATTTACCCTGCCTCTTGGCCTTAAAAACTTATACCTCCAAGTTGACTTACAAATTAAATAACCCAAATATAGTATATAATACATTTTAAAACAGTATAGTACATTTAAGAAACAAAATCTGAGAGCATGAAATCAGTAAAAATAGTATTAGGGGGCAAGCATTAAAATGAGCCAGTTAAAAAAAGATACAAAACCATGTCAGGAGGAGAAAGCCAAGGGACAGATTTAAAAGTTGATATGGTAATAAAGTCTTCAAAAGAGAGGGTGTTATCCAGACACATTCAGGGTTGGAATTCCATAACTGCAAAGGCCTTCAGTGTATCTCAACCAGTTTTAGAATGTGTGACAAAGCCTTGATGAAGAAAGCCAAGTGGGAGGGGGCGGAAATTTCTGGTTGGAAGAAATAGTCCTTCAGGTAACCTAGGGAAGGGAAGTTAGGCCATTTTTTAAATAGAGTCCTGGGAAGTGAAATATTTCAATGCACACACCTTTCCTCTTTATGAGGAATCAGAACTAACCTACATTTGTGTAGCCATGGTGTACGTTCTAGATTGGAACCATGCCTTTACTTTTTTTTTCCTTTTTTTTTTTTTAGGGTTTAAGGCAGAGTGGCTGGCAGTGAAGGATGAGCATCTATATGTGGGAGGCTTGGGCAAGGAATGGACAACAACCACAGGAGAGGTGCTAAACGAAAACCCTGAATGGGTGAAAGTCATCGGCTATAAAGGTGATGTGGCTCATGAGAACTGGGTGGCCAATTACAATGCACTCAGGACAGCTGCTGGGATCAAACCTCCAGGTGAGTAATGAACAGGTTCTTAGGCTGAAGGATTGAACATGCTTGCATCTGTGTCCTTTGTGTCATTCTGCTTCCAAGACTGCGATTTTGAGAGAATTTGAAGCTTTATTGTTAAGGATCAGATGGTTTGGGGACAGAAAGGCAGGCAATGAGGTATGAAAAATTTGAGGAGACAGGATGTGGACGCCCATGAAGAGAAATGGATAGGAAATAAGGGCCTTCTCCTTGTTCTTGTTCACATTGATCTGTCAAGGCAAGTGGCTATAATAGTTTATCCTTTCCCAGATTTTCATGTCTCCATTTCCTGATTCTGTTCTGACCTTTACCCATTTTCTTCCCAGTGAGTCTGACTTGCTCTATCTTTCTTATACATATTTCTGGTACGATGCTTGCCAATAACTCATTTTGTTCCATTCCCCCTACTCCCTGTCACCCAGGTTACTTGATCCATGAGTCTGCCTCCTGGAGTGAGAGACTCCAACGCTGGTTCTTTCTGCCACGCCGTGCCAGTCATGGGCGCTACAATGAGCAGGAGGATGAGCATCGTGGCACTAACTTACTTCTCAGTTCCACACCAGACTTTGCCGGTATCACTGTGAGCCATGTTGGTGATATCATCCCTACTCATGGCTTCTCCTCTTTCAAGTTTGTACCTGACACCGATGACCAGATAATTGTCGCATTGAAGTCTGAGGAGGATGCTGGACACGTGGCGACGTACATCACTGCTTTCATGCTGGATGGTCGTTGCCTGCTGCCAGAAACACGCATTGGTTCTGTCAAGTATGAGGGAATCGAGTTTATCTAATTGATAGAATGGATGCTTGTGGAACAGTGTCAGTGAACTTGAAGGAGGGGTCGAGAACAGAAGTTGCATTCTAGGCATCTTCTTCTGAGTGACTGAGATGCAGAACACAATGGGACAGTGGAGTGCTGCCTTGTCATAGTTTTCACCTTTATAAAATTGCTCCTGTAATGCTGGCCTGTTTCTGTGATGACCTCTAGTGGTGCAGAGTGGGCAGAGCCCCTGCAGTTTTAATGCTCCTGCTTCATTGAACCCTGCGGGGGAACTAGACTGGTTTCCACCTGGCCCCTTACATTACTCAACTGATTTAATGATTTGGCACAACTCCCATGAAGAGCTGGCTTGATCTTTCCCTACAACAGGTCACCACCCACTTTTACTATGATTTATGTGTGCCTTTGCGGTTAAAGTAAGGTATTCACTCCTGATTGCCTGGCAAGGTTATCTGACTTTTCAGAAGGTCTTCCTTTAGCTCTTAACTAATTAGTTTTGATTCTATCCAAATGGACACTTCATCCTAGATGGGCCCTGGTCCAGAATATGCCAGATATCAGAGCTGGGAAAAGTTACCTTTTTGGCACTATAACTCTTGAGCTCTAATAAAAAAATAATAATAAATTTTCAGAGCAACAGCAAGGGAGAGGCTTAACAACATAGCTCAGAGTTTTTCTGAATGGAGCAAAAGTATCTTCTGTCTTACAATTCAGGCAGAGGGCTTGTTTCCATAAAGTACTCTATGCCATCACTAATACTGAGAGTTGTAAGACTCCATCATAAGCCATGCTTGCCTAGTATTCTCTTTAGGATACTGTCTACTAAATATTTCAGTCACAGGACATGTATAGGAGCAATTCATCCAACTCTGGCCTTCATAATCCTTTGTTTTTTGTTTTTTGTTTTTTTAAGGGTGGGTTTGGTTTGGTATCAGAAAGTGTATATCATATAGGAATACTGCAGCTGAAACAAGCCGTACCTATTTCTGCTGTTTTATCTGGCTGTAGTATGCAATGTTCCTTTGGGACAGGATGGGTCATGTGAACCTGGTTTATCCCATCCCACCCATCTTGAACATTTTACTGTGCTTTTACAGTGGCTCTAGAACTGTGTGTATTCTCACAATAAATTATGAACTGTTTTCCTAGTCCAAGAGCCTGTGGTGATTTTGCCCACCTGGAAGTATCAAACAAATACAGCCATTGCCTGATGAGCTCTTGCGTTGATTCATAAACAATACAGCAAACACACAGAATGCTTCCATCCACTTTCAGATAGACCTTTGTACATTATTTTTAAGAAAACATGAATCTTGTGAAAGCTTGTGGGAATGTAAGCTTCATGAACCTCACAGAAACCCAATTATATAATTTTCCATCATGGATTGTCAGAGTTTGGTTTATGGGCTTCCTCAGGATATTTTCACATTCTTCCCAGGGTCCTCATGCTCCCACCCCTCAATTTTTGTTACATTTATTTTCTATCCCACAATGGCCAATAGTGCCCCTCTCAGTGGGTTGCTATTGGCCATTTTGCTATATTTTTAGGGCCCTTTCACTACTGAGACCCATACAAACCCTTTTTCAAAACAGGAAGTGATAAAGAAGCCAGTGGAGCTTCAAAAGCTTGCATTATGTGTTTTGTACATTTTTGGGAGGCCAATGAAGATATCTCCCTGGCATCTTAAGAGTGGATGATGTTCAGAAAGGTTGGACACTAGATGGCGGCACTGGTTTGCTGAAGACTTCAAGAGCTCCTTCAGTCATCCCTGGAAGGACCAGCTCAGTCTGCAGGGGTGTGGTATGGTGTTTACATAAAATGTGTCAAGTCAGAGCACTGTGCCCCTTAGCATTTTGCTGTTATGTATAGTACATAAAATTTGGACCACAATGTAAGACTACAAGGCCTATAAAGCAAAAATAAAAGAGCAACAGAAAATAAAAACAATATTTTATATCCTACCATATTGTATTGAGAACCTTGTCACATAAGTTTAAGTAGAACAAGCTTGGTTGCTCTTTACTGTACAAGCTAAAATGACAAAGGGATCAAATGAATATGACTTTATGGACGTTTACTGAGTTCAACTGTGGTGGGTATTTTGTTTCATTTTTCGAGCAACCAATGTAATGTGTCTTCTGCTAGAAACTCATGGTATTCATCCTCATTCAATACTAGGGTACTCTGAGAACTGTAGTTTTGTGAGACATTTAGCCTTCTCTGTCAGAGAGCTCTGTTGCCCCAATAAACTACAATTCCCAGGATTCTCAAGCACTGAGCCAGGGCAGTTAAAGCTGGATTATTTCTGCAGTGTGTTTTGGACCAAAGAGATCTATGAAATGCAATATGGCGGGACACTGTGTTGGTCGCCTCTAAATGTTCCCATGTTTCACTTGACAAAGTAATTCCTGTGATCTACCCACACCACTTACACTACAGTGGAACCCAGATTTCCAAGATCGGAGTTTTCATGTTTGTTTTTTGCTTCTATTGTTTAGTTACTTTCCCTTCTATTCCCTTGCTTCTATCTTTTCTTCAGGAACCCAGTCATTGCTTCCAAAGCCTATGGTGAACTGCCTTCCATACCTCTGAGGTGCTGAGAGTTTTCTAACATTGGTTCAATATTGCATCAAACACCCCTTCTGGGCAATTGTTCAAGTCCAGATGCAAATTTGTATAAATTTGCCAATGAGAACATCCAATGAAAGATTGTTGAATGCAGAATGGCCTGCCAGACGAGATTGGTCAAATCGCCAATCTAGATGGCTTCAAGAAAGCTGTTAAGACGGATCTGTTCCGGCAGGCCTTCCCAGAATAAATTACTCGGCCATGTAGCGACCCCCCCCCCCAATATATTAGATTACTCTGCCCACCGTTATTGTTTTAATTGTTCATGTAATTTTAACCTTAAACTATTTAATTCTTTTTTAAGGGGGGGAGGGATATTTTGTATATATGGTGTATTCTTTTAACAGTGTAAGCTGCCTTGATTGTCTTTACAACAAGCGGGGTAGAAATAAAATATTTTTATTATTATTTATTATTATTGATTAACTAATATATTGAATATACCTCGCTGGAGACATATTCACATTAAGGAATTGAGTACCACAGTTCAATCTCATACTGAATTGATGCAGAATTAATCCCATTAATCTGTGAAATAATTATATTCATTAAATAAGCATTGAGAATATTTTTTTTACTTTTTACTATTTTTCATTCTGAATATACAAATGTGGACCTGTGATAATATGAAGTGTATTCCCCATCCCCTAAGGGGGAGTGCTTCTTGTTGAGGACCCCCAATTAGTTTGGAACAAGCATGTTAATAGGCCAAGTCCTATTCAGAGTCTGATGGAGTCGGAGTTACAAGAAGGGGGGATTATTCTTCTCTATTTCCTCTTTATAGTTTTCCTACCTTTCTATGTAATGCTAATGAATGGGTTGTCAGCCCTGCACATTATTTCTATATCTTGTGCAAGGAGATTTAAAGAGAGGGATAAGGGGGGAGATTCATTCCCCCAGTCCTGAAATTTTCCTGTATAAAGTTTGTGAAGGAGGATTAATCTCACATTAAAAATAATCTGAGCATGGTGTAGTGGTTTGTATTTTGGACTAGGAGTCCAAGGTTAAAATCTCTGTTCATCCCTGGAAACACACTGGGTGACTCTGGCAAGTCACTTTCAGCTTCTGAACAGCAAAATCAAACTTCATCTAAATAACAAAGAAAACCCTAGGACAGGGTCACCATTAGTTGAAGGCACTTAACTACAATCACAATCATAATTAAAACCCATTCTCCAGGATATAGCAAGAGTTTTAAGCAAGTCAGTTTCTTCCCCCTCTCTTGTCTCTTTTTTCTTCCACTTATATTCTCAGTGGATTCAAAGGCCTTTAAGTGATGTTGTGTAGATCCAGGAAAGTTCTCTGAATAGGTCCTTGTCAAGACATTGGAAGAAATCTCATAGAATCATAGAGTTGGAAGAGACCGCAAGGGCCATCCAGTCCAACCCCCTGCCATGCAGGAAATCCAGATCAAAGCATCCCCAACAGATGGCCATCCAGCCTCCGTTTGAAGACCTCCAAGGAGGCAGACTCCACTACACTCCGAGGGAGTGTGTTCCACTGTTGAACAGCCCTTACTGTCAGGAAGTTCTTCCTAATGTTGAGGTGGAATCTCTTTTCCTGTAGCTTGCATCCGTTGTTCCGGGTCCTGTTCTCTGGAGCAGCAGAAAACAAGCTTGCTCCCTCCTCAATATGACATCCTTTCAAATATTTAAACAGGGCTATCATGTCACCTCTTATCCTTCTCCTGGCTGAACGTCCCCAGCTCCACCATTTTAGTCGCTCTCCTTTGGACATGCTCCAGTTTTTCCACATCCATTTTAAATTGTGATGCTCAGAACTGGACACAATATTCCAGGTGGGGCCTGACCAGAGCAGAATATAGTGGCACTATTACTTTCCTTGATCTGGACACTATACTTTTATTGCTACAGCCTAAAATTGCATTGGCCTTTTTAGTTACCGCGTCGCACTGTTGACTCATGTACAACTTATGGTCTACTTGGACTCCCAGATCGCTTTCACATGTAGTTTCATTCAGCCAGGTGTCCCCCATCCTATATCTGTGCATTTCATTTTTCTGCCCTCAGTGCAGTACCTTAAATTTATCCGTGTTGAATTTCATTTTGTTAGCTTTGGCCCAGCTTTCTAGTCTATTCAGGTCATTCTGAATTTTGATCCTGTCCTCTGGGGTATTAGCTACTCCCCCTAGTTTGGTGTCATCTGCAAATTTGATAAGTATGCCCCCAATTCTGTCATCCAAGTCATTGATAAACAGTTACCTTGTTTGCAAGAAAGTCATGGGAAACTTTGTCAAAGGCCTTACTGAAATCAAGATATACTATAACCACAGCATTCCCTTCATCTAACAAGCTGGTAATTTTATCAAAAAAAGATATCAGCTTTGTCTGGCATGACTTGTTTCTCTGAAACCCATGTTGACTTTTTGTGATTATGGAATTGCCTTCTAGATGTTCACATACTCTCTGCTTAATGATCTGCTCTAGAATCATTCCTGGTATTGATGTCAGACTAACTGGATGATAATTGTTTGGATCCTCTTTTTTCCCCCTTTTTGAAGATGGGGACAACGTTTGCATATAGTCTGCACAGCCAGAGCCTTAAGCCATTTTACCTGTAGGCCCCTTTCACAGTACAGTTATAGCACTTTGATTCCATTTTAACACCTATGGAATCCTAGGATTTGTAGTTTAGTGAGGTGGTAGAGTGCCCTGGCTGAGCAGTCTTATTACTGCTCCCATAAACAGCAAATTTATATGGAACCATGGTGGTTAAAATGGAACTGTGGTGCTTTAACTTTGCAGCATGAAAGCATCCTTCTCCATTCCATCACCCCCAACACTTCCTCCCTTCTCTCTTTACCTATGCTCTTTTTCTCTGTGCTCAATGATTGTGACTGTTGTGCAAGCTGTCAAGGTTGGAAGTGAATGGATGAGACTGTTTTGAAATGAAAAGGATGCATGTGGAGTTGGGACTCTGTCACAATCTTTTTATTTTCAGGTCTCTGCAGGACAAGGATGGCTTCAATTCTGAACTCCACGTGCATGCACTAAACACTTGTGCAAAAAGGACTGCTGTGCTGGTTATGACATTCAAAGAGAATAAAAATCAAAGCTGCATTTGTTCATTTTTCAACCCAGCAATTTTATCAAATAAAGCACTGTGTTGCTTAATCTTTGGAAGGAGATTTTAATTGATGGAAACATTGGGATTTCTGCTCAGCTGCCCCATACTGCTCCATACATGTTCTTCTACCTATGCAATTCCAAATACTCTTATAATTACCCTTGTCAACATAAAGACACACTGGATTATTTTAAGCAGAAAAATAACTAGCAGAGAAAAGCTGAAGTGTGCCCTTTTTACCTTACTTTTACCTCTTTTCCATGAACAAAATGTACTATAAATCCTCTCCCGTGTTTGCTGTATATGTGTGTAACATGTGCTTTGTCCCTGACACTGAACCAAGCAAATGTGCAGAATTAACTGAAATGCTATATTTTTGTGCTATATAAACTGATATTAGTATAGCTGTTTTTGTATTGCTTTAAACCAGGGGTAGGCAACCTGCGGCCCACGGGCCGGATGCGGCCCAGCAAGGCCTTGGGACCGGCCCCCGGCCCGGTCCCGCCGCCGATTGCCGCCGGGGCCTTTGGGGGGGGCAATTGTCTATAGAAGCCTCAGAAACATGCATTTATATTAACATTTTTTTAAAAATCAGCAATTTTTTTCACGTGTCCTCCATTTTTTTAAAAAAAAGTGTCTTCCATTTGAAAATTTTGTCCTACATTTGTCCTGGTTTATTTATATATTTAATTTTTAAAAAAAAATTTTTTTTTAATTATTTATTTTTTGGCTTCGGCCCCCCAGTTGTCTGAGGGACAGCAACCCGGCCCCCGGCTCAAAAAGGTTGCCTACCCCTGCTTTAAACTGTTATTTTTAGAGTTTAATTTTGTTCTACATGCACATACAAATATGCACACAAGGATGTCACACAGTAATATAAGTGTGAATGATCTTAGCTGATGTTATTACAATACACTGTTGAATTATGGTTTATGTTTATTCTTGTTCTAACACAAATGGAAAGCCTCATTTTTGTTTGGGTTGTGTTTTTGTTTTATTTTGTTTGGAAACAAAACATGCTTAAAGATCTAAAAATTCCCCGTTCAAAAATGTCAGGAGGAGGAGGAGGAGAAAAAGCTGAACAGCATTGCTCTCACTTTTTGCTTTTTTCTGACCACTCAGGTACTTTCACTCAAGGCAAGATAAAATCATGTTGGAGTAAATAAAGTGCTTCAGCCTATGGGATCCCAGACCTGCAAACTGAGTGCAGCCATGTCTTCCCATGCCATGTCCTGTTGGTCTGCTCTTACCGTATTCAGCTGGAGTTGTATGACTACATCCTAACCTATGACTACCTCCTATTCAGTTGCAGGATTTTATTATGCAGCATCTGGCTGAGAAAAATGAGGCCTTGACTTAATTTGAAGCCAAGAGTGCACTTTCACTAGAGGAGATGGAGGCTCTGCAGTTGCATACAGATGTGATGATTGGGAATAAATGGTCACTGTTAAAAGCTCTGGAGCACTGTTTTCAACACACTGCAGAAATAATCCAGTTTGAGACTGCTTTAACTGCCCTGGCTCAATGCTAGGGAATTCTGGAAACTAGTTTTATGAGACGTTTACCCTTCTCTGTCAGAGAGCTCTGGTGCCACAATAAACTACAGTTCCCAGGATTCCCTACAACTGAGCCAGGGCAGTTAAAGGAGTCTCAAACTGGATTATTTCTGCAGTGTGATTTGGACTCTTATGGGAAAGATATCACTTCCCATGCTCATTCCAGAACACCTGTTTGAGCTGTAGTTAAATCTGCCTCTTTATGAGGATTGTAAGAATATCTTCTAGAAGATTATGGTGGGGTCTCTTGACTAGTTCCACACAATCCCATTCAGACTCCTAAAGCAGAATAACACCTGTGACTTCATAGATGAGCCATATAAAATGAGTGGGCCCTCCACATTCACTGGTGTAGGACTACAGGAAGGATCTCTGTGAAAGTGGGAAAACTGCAAATAAAACACTGGCAGGTTGGTTTTTTACCTGAGAAAACACCTGTTTAGGAATCTGTAGGCCCTCCAGTGCACCTCTATGGTCAACATCATCCAGAAGTTGATGATGGAATCATGCTGGAGGACCTACAAATGCCCAGGGAAGTGTTTTTTCTAGGAATCTCTAGGTCCTTCAGCATGACTGGTCAACTTCTACCTGAGTCACACTGGAGGTCCTAGACATTCCTAGAGAGGACGTATCGATTAACTCCACAAATAACCACATTTGGAAAAGACAAAACCAGAAATGTGGAGGGCCAGCTATATCTCATTTTTACACTACGTTCTTTAGGAGCATGCAGCCAATCTATAACTTCTTGAAACAGTAGTGCATTTGCTGTAATTTCAGCAGAACTGTCTCCTCAGCATCATGAAGAACACACACCCTAGCTGCCTTTCAAGTATGATAAGATAACCTGGTCCTTTCCCCACAAAGCCTTTGCACAAAGCAGCCAGAATGATAGCTTCAGCTCCACAAATTATTTCCCTATTCTCTGCCTTTCTCCAGCTGGTTATCCTGATGATACCATCCACTGTGAGAAAAAAGCACTTTTGCTGGGCTGAGGTTTCTGTATCAAAAGTGTCACTGAGTTTAAAAATAGCACTGTTGTAATCTCCAGTGCTACCAGTGCTGTTTTTTCCCCCTTGGCCACGTGGCTACTGGGTTTTTATTGATGCAGCGTGTCTTCATCACAAACTGAACGCATAAAATGCTTGTAACCTCTTTTCTGCAGGAATAAAAAAAATCTGTAAAAGGTCAATATCTTCCCTAGAGGCACATTTGATACAGTCCCTGTTTTTGTCTTGGCTGCACTCCAAATGTAGATCCAGCATTCTAACTGGATACTGAATTAATACTCCTTACCAGCTGGTTTCCCCCCTTGAGTGTGAGAGATTCTGCTGCGATGAAGTCTGTTCAAACAGTCTTGATCTGGAGTCCTCTTTCTGCCTCTCAGCTTTGATTGCACTACAAGTGGCTTATCTCTTGGTTTTTGCCTCTGACTATTCTATGTGCATAGCCCAAAACACCACCTTGGAGAGATTGGGAGAAAATAATACAGGTGTGTGATGCCACATTTGTAGTTCCTTTGCTTTCGCAGAATAAAATTAAAGAACAAATTGTCATCTTCACCATTTCTTTTCTTTGCAAAGGGAATCAGCTACTATGTTTTAAAAAATGACCTAATATATTAGTGCCTCTGAACATGTGCAAAATGAAAAGGGAACCGATTTCTTTTTTAAAAAGTAACAAAATCCCTAGAGTTAAAGAATATATGCCCTCTTTGCAAGACCATTTGTGATAAACTTGATTCTAGTACTGAGAGCAAAAGTGGCACTCATGCCCCAGACCTATGTATATGAACTTTGAAATAAGCACCATGGAGGCTTATTCCAAACAAGTGTATACAGGACTGCAATCTTTATTTATTGAAAATCAAAAAGAATACTAAGTCAGGTAAGTCAAGAAAATATGAAACAGGATACTAACAATTACATTTCTTACTTATCTAAATATGGTGAAAGCTGGCATTCAAAGGATAATGCCCTGGGATACAAGTAAATAAATTATTTCCATCCAAAGGCAATATATGCAGTGTTGGCTGGGTTGATGCTTATGATTTTGTTTATGATTTAAACAAGACAGTAGTTTAATGGTAACACTTAAAATTCTTAGAACTTGTTTCATACTAAGCTCTATGCAAAACACACCAAATCTTGTAATTTTCTGGAGAAAAAAACAAACCAAGCTTGCAGACTGGTCCTGAATTTGCACAAATATGTTTTGGCATGGTAACCTGAAGAGCAGGTTTGGTCAAAATCAGATCATTAATAAGTATTGTAGAGGAGGAAAGATACGGACATCAAAAGTCTTTATGTAATAAGTGACTGATTGGGTTCAAACCTTGCAGTGGCCTTTGTTTTGGCCCAATTAGATAGCACAACACATTTGGTGATTCCGTGATCAATCATGACAAATTCATAGAAAGAGACTGTGTGTTTGTGTGTGGGGGCGGAGAGACAGATTGTGAGTAAGAAACACAGAGGAAAGTGAAATAAAAAGGAGGAAAGAGGGAGGGAAGAAAAAAGGAAATCTAGCAGCACTTTGAGGACTAATTGATTGATATTTTAGCATGAGATTTGTAGATATCAGTCCACTTGTATGTGTAACACTGCTATGGCTCAGTGCTATGGAATTCTGGGAACTTCAGAGCTTTGCAATAAATCCAAAAAGACTTGGACTGCGTCTACACTAGAAAATAAATCGGACGATACTTGAGCTGCATCTGCACTGCAGAATTAATCCAGTTTAACACTACTTTAAGTGCCATGGCTCAATGCTATGGAATTCTGAGGCCTCATTTCAACTACGTTTTAAATAGGTTTGCAAATCGGTTTGAAGCGGTTTAAATGACCCTGGTTTACACATGAACCAAATTGCTGAAGCAATTCAGAGAGAAGGACCATGCGCTAGACCCATTTAACCCACATCTTTTTGACGCTGACTTTTTCTGCGTCTTTTTGGATAAATCAGTTCTGCGCAAGTGTGAACCAGATGTGGATCAGAATCTATTTCAATAATCGATTTGAAGAATCGAATTCACAAATTGATTCAGTGTCAGTGTGAATGAGATGCGGATCGGAATTGATTTACTATGACGTGATAAGGGGTCATTGGGTGGGGAAGCGGGAATTAACAATCTGTATTAGTCCACTCTTCAACACTTGTACAGAAGTACGTAAATAAGATTACAGTGATGAGGGGGGAATATCCCACTGAAAACACTTCAAATTGAACCATTTCATTTGCCAATGTGAACTACAAGTGGGTTATTTTATTTTATTTTGCAGCAAGAAAATGCAATCGGAGCAAATGTAGTGTAAACCACGCTCCGCTGCCAAACCGATTCATCGATTCAGACTGCAAAGCGATTTATTTGTAAGTGGGAATGCGGCCTGAGAATTGTCATGGCACCAGAGGTCTTTGAAAGAAAGAAACTAGAATTTCCAGAATTTCATAGCATTGAGTCATGGCAGTTAAAGCAGCATCAAACCAGATTTTTTCTCCAGTATGGATGTAGCCTAGATAGCATTCCCTGGGTTGACCTTCCTCTGTCTTATATTAGAATGCACTGCCTCAGCATATAATGAAGTCTCCTTCTTTGAAGGTTTTTAAACACAGAGTCTGGATGGCCGTACTCTGGGAGTTCTTTGACTCCTACATGGCAGGGGGTTGGACTGGAAGACCCTTGTGGGCACTTCCAAATCTATGGTTCTATTTTACCAGGCAGCCACAGGATCAGGCAAACGGGGTCAATTTAGCTGTTGATAGGAGTATAATAATACGTAATAAATTATTTCTTTCCTGCCTCTCCTCAGGGCTTGAGGTGGGATACAGCATATTAAAATATAAAGCAGAATTAAGGAGGAGGATGTTTTCACCACCAGCCAGTGAGGCTGTGATGAAGTGTGCTTTCACACTATCCAATTACCACCATTTGATTCCACTTTAACTCCCATGGCTCCATACAATGGAATCCTGGGATTTGTAGTTTGGGAAGGCACTTCCCTTCCTCTGCAAGAGAGCTCCAATGCTGTAGTTCAAGAAGTGGGATCAAACAGCCATAATTGTTCAGTGCAGACAGATTTGAGGACTTGTGACTCATCCTGTTCAGTGATGCCATTCAAAATAATTAATGACAGGTTCTCATCCCCAGATCTTTTTAGTGGCTCTGGAGATCCATTCTTTCCCTCCTTCTGATCCTTCTGCTTCTCCATCCTCCCTGGCCACTCTGGTCTTCTCCTCCTTCACCACTCAAAGCTCCCCTTTTAACGTCAACTGATCCTGTGTCTTTTAATAATTTTAATAACCAGTTTCAGCAATCCAGTGCAAGGTGACTGAATGACATGCTTCTGATTATCACAACCTTGCTGGCTGGTGGGAGGGGTCTGGAAACCTTGTCCTCCAGTATCCCAATCACCAGATGAATGGATCTCCTTGTAGCTGCCTGGTAAAGTAGGTTTGGGAGGGGTGTATTCACAATCATGGCATATAATGCTCGTAACTATGGATCAGATATGGATCTATAACTTGACATTACACATCTGCAACTGCAATACTGATTTCCAGCTGAGACTTTCAGATTGCTGGGCTCCCTTACATTATTCTCTGGTGTGTAACGGTGTCCTTAGGTCTCCTTGTGGAGGCAGTGGTGGATCTCCTGCACTAGAGAGGTTTCAATTTCAGCCTCAAAGAGCCTGCTTGTGACATACTAGGAATGTGTCATTTCCTGAGCAGGCTCACTATTTTCAAGCTGCTTGAAATGTTCAGGTGTGATGGCTCTAGATGCACACTGTCAGCATTTCAGACCAGAAAGCCACATCACAACAAAGCAAACATGGATTCCCAAAAATGCCTTGTAAGGAGACTTCACAGTGGCATTAATCCCATGCTAGGAATGCAGATAATGTTTTTCTTCCATATATTCTAGCAACATCAGCTGCATCTGCATGTGACTCCCATCTCCTAACAGCATAAACAGAAGCTCTCCGGTTTCTTTCAGAATTCACCCTCCTACAGTTTGGATTTAAGCATCAAGAGTCAAACCTCTCTCCCTCAGTGCTTCTAGTAAAAGAGCAGTTCAAAATTGTTTCTGTTTTTCACTCAGATGATCTGATAAATGTTTGTTCTGCTGTGTCCATTTATTTTTGTCATGTGTTTTCAAAATGAAAATCAAGCAGTTAAGTATCTCTTGTTTTTATAGGTGGCTTCCATACTATAGCTTGTTATCACTGAGGCACTGCTTTCCCACTACTAGCTGAAATCAAAATAGAAAGGTTCTGTTTAACAAATATAGTGATGTTTTAGGGAAGGTTGTTAATCTTTTTTTCTCTTGAAGACCATATTCCTTTGGGTATAACCTACATAATGCATACAGTAGATTGGTCTTAAACCATAGTAGTGGGAATGGCTAGAACCTAAAGTAGCCAATTACATCCTCTTTTCAGCTGAATCTACACTGCAGAATTAATGCACATTGTTATACTGCTATGACTCAATGCTATGGAATCCTGGGATTTGTAGTTCTGACAGCTATTTATAATTCTATCTTAGAGAAATCCAATGCACAACTACAAATCCCAAGATTCTACAGCACTGAGCCATGAAAATTAAAGTGGTGTCAAACTGCATTAATTCTGCAGTATGACAGCAGCATTCTTTAACTCTCTCCCTTTTCTTTTTCTTTCCAGTGTCTCCTTACCTCTTCCTCCTCATGTAGCAATCTGTTGCAGTATTGCCATTTCATATAGTAAAATAGCATTGTTTTACTATAAAAAGAAGGAAAAAAATGAGACAAAATCAGTAATGAAAGGCCACTTCCCCTAGAACTGTACCTGTCGTTATGGTTATTAAACAATTAATTTTAAGAGCCATTCACCACAAATCCCCCAACTGCCACTACCAGGAAATAATGACATAATTGTAGTCTGCAAAAATGAAATTTTAAAATAAAGGCCCAAGGAGCCCTGAAAACCCTGAGGAGAGACTCATCTATCTACATTTGTCAGACTAATGCTGCAGTTGCTATTTGCTTGAAAAATGAATAAAAATGAAGACATCACAGATTAAGTCTGAAGAAACATGGGAAGAAAAAACAGAAGATGCTAGATGTTGTTTGGATTCTCCAGAAAAAAGAAGTGGACCAACTATAATAATTCCAGTCAAGTGGAAGGAATGAACGCATCCACTAGAAGTCAGTCCTTGCTGATATACATAACTTTTTGAAATTTCCAAATATCTCTTTAACACAAAGTTTCTTTTTCCTAACTTGCAGCATGCCCTTCCTGCTGCTTCTCTGCATAATAAAAGGAAAAGCAACACCAAGTCTGATACCACATATCTACACTGAAGTTATATTGGCTTATCCTAGGCTCCATCCTCACTGCAGAAAAGACCCAATTTGACACCACTTTAATTGCCATCGCTCAATGCTATAGAATTCTGGGAATTGTAGTTTTGTGAGACATTTGTGTTGCTCTATCAGAGAGCTCTGGTGCCACAGTAAACTACAATTCCCAGAATTCCATAGCACTGAGCCATGGTAGTTAAAGTGGTGTCAGACTGGCTTATTTCTGCAGTGAAGATGCAGCCCTAGTCAAACAGTTTCTTCAAAGAACTATGAGAAAAGAATGCTCAGCATCCTATCAGAATGAAAATGGGCAAAATGCAACTCCAGACTTATGTGCAGTCGCCAAGGCTAGTTTGTGGCCCTCAACACCTCTAGACTCCTTGGAATCCCCCCCCCCCCCCAATTTTCTAGCCAAAAAGAAAAAGGGCTGCCTTCTCCTAGAAACCTCCCAGTTTTGAAATTCAAAATGTGTAATGGATTTCCAGCCACATCCATTTTGGCCCATTCCCTGGGCATGTTGCACAGCCCATGCAACCCCCTGCAGGATCTCAGATGGGTGAAAACTGGTCCCTGGACCATCAGCTCTCTTTAAGATGTATGTAACCATCCTACATGCAAACATAATCACATCTTACACATACCAGTGCCCATCTTAACTACTGTCTGTGAGGAACTGGCACAGGAGTGAAAGGAGAGAGAAGTGGATAGCTTTGCCCCCTCATGAGAGAGGAGTTCTGTGACACCTCAACTGACAAGTATCGAAAGCAGAAATGTGTGAAATACTGTATGTGTTTGTTCTTGTTATCTGATATCAAGTCACATTTGATTTATGGTGACCCTAGGGATGAGAGAATCCCTAGTCTTCAACTATCATGCTCAGGTCTTGCAAACTCAGGGCTGCAGCTTCCTTTATTTAATCAAGCCACCCGTGCTGCAGTTTTCCTTCCACTTTGCCATTATTGTCTTTTCCAGTGAATCATGTCATCTCATGATAATGAAATATTTATGTTTCCTAAACAGACTGACCTATAGCATAATTTACCCCCTTCATCATGGAGCCAAACGACTGCTTCCATATCCTCTTGTGCTGGAGAGTGGGGACAGGTCAGATACTTAAAACTGGGGTGGGGAACCTATGGCCCTATAGATATTGTTGAACCACAACTTTCATCAACCCTAGCTGACACAGACAGTGGTTGGGGATGGTGGGAGCTGTAGTTCAAAACATCCTAGTTTACAGATTGTTTCTGATTTCAGGATTGGTGTTACTGAATGTGCAGTACAAACAATAACAAGCTAGACAGCATAAGGAAAACCATTGCTGACTTTGCGGGGTTGATGCTGCCATGAAGCAGGATGAACTGAAAAGCGTGAGTGGGCACCATTTGAAAGGAGAGAGGAATTGATTTAGGTAGGAATTGGTATCTGAAGGTAGAGAAACACTTTTCCGAAGTGCTGGCCCTTTCAGAGAGGAGGGAGGGGCATTTGGGCTTTAATCCAGGCAGCAATCTGTTTTGGGCCAGCTCTGGGAAATGAGTTAGAAGAGCTTTCTTCCACCCTCCACGCCTCAGTCTCTGCAACAGTGGGTGTGGGAATGGTGGACCAGCCCTTGGCCTGTGTTTACGAAGTGTCCACGCTTTCTGTGCTGCGAGCAATAAAGCCCGCAAATGGCTGCACATGTGTTTCCATTTATCTCCAACAGCCATGACTCACTGTTGGGCGCTCAGCCGGCTCCACTCCCTGGCTGTCCACAGGACCCCCCTCCAGCCTGGCTTCCTGACCCAAGCATTGTCAAAACACTCAGACAGAGCCATTCTGTGCCCGTGGCAAATATCTATATACTGACATGGCGGGGAGAGCATTCAGGGGCTGCTGGGCTGTGACTGGGTGTCCTTTTCCTCAGCATCTTGGTCTGAGTTTAAAATGGAGGACCTAAAATGTGCAATGCTCTTGGTGAGTTCAGATATGAGGGTGGAGTAGGAGAAGGGCAAGTCTGACTGCTTGCCTGCCTGCATGAGGTTCTGCGGAGGGACAGTGAAGTCCTGACAGGAAAAGTTTCACCTCCACCTGTTTTCAGAGTAAGTGACACAGAGTCATTAAATCTCAGCACAAGAAAAAGTGGTTAGATACAAAACTAGGAAGTGTGGACTACAACTCCTCAAATCCCTACTGGTCATGCTGACTGGGGGTGTTGCCATTCCAACAAAGTAACATCTCCAGGCTCTGGTTACAAGACACAAGGCATTGTTAGCAATGAAAATAACTTTTTATTACTGTATTATTTTTCCCCTTCTGGAAAACTAGGCAATGATCATCAGTAACATGGTGCCCATCTTGAATGCCCAAGGTTCCGATTAAGATGATACAGTCCTTGCTATGAGTAACATAGCAATCAGGATATATGTGTCAATTCTTTGGAAATACTTCAGAAAACAACAACAGAACTCTTGGAGCCTATTAGCCGCTCATAGAAACAGAAGAGGGAGTGAATTCAGCATCCAACACACAAGCTGCCCTTTCAGATAGTTTGAGGAGCCCACATCCCTATTATATTATTTGGCCTTGGTTGGAAACCTAGATGAGATGAAACTCAGTGCATATGAAGAACACAGTGTGATAGGAAACTCAGTTTAGCAGCGCTACATTAGAGAATGTCTCAGAATGCCTGTTCGGGATTATGAAAAATACTAAAATACAACACGTCAGCCTTTTGTCTCTTGGTGATATGGAGACAAATTGTGCATTTCTCAGCATCTTCTCAGCAACTATACTCTGAACTTCAGGTTAAGATACCCCATATCCTGGCCTGTTTTTTCTGAAAGTTGTAGTCTAAACAATAATTTTCCCAAGCCCTGATCAGTGCTAGAAGAAGAACAAGAGCCTACTGGAAAAGAAAGTTGGACCATCTAACTTGTAGGCAAGAGCTGAAGTATCTTTCCTTTGACTGCTATGAGAGTCCATTTGGCACAACAAGGGTGGGAACTTGTTTTGTTATGATTCCTCAGAGTTGAACTGCAGCACTGAAAACAATTTCCACAGCTTACTTTGAGCCAAGGTTGCCAGTTTAACCCTAGAAACTGTTTCACTATTACAACTCAGCCCTAAAACTTGTCTAGTAATAATAAATTAGCAAGAACATCCATAGAAACCTTCTTTCACTAGAACAACACCTCCAGGACCAATTATAATTCCATAATACTGTAGTGTGCAAACTTTCAGGTTTTCCAGAACTCTTCATCGAAACAGGTGGTTAAAAAATTACGGGGGGGTGGAAGTTAAAAAATTTAACTAGTTATTTTTGTCATGTTTTAAACATTTAAAAACAGACTCAAGATGGAAAATCCATGGTTGATGAGTCATTGGTAGGTGTTCATGGGTATCAGTTTACACCTGGCAATGCCAACTGCAATGGAAAGGAAATGGTGGGTCTCCTCTCTAGAAATGCAGGTCTCCTTGTTGCTCAGAGAACTTTGGCCAAGGGACCCACAAACAGCCTCAAACATATGTTATCAGGAGGATAGTCAAAGTGGATTGGTACAAAATTACAATTATTATTTTAAAAAAGATTAATAATTGAATTCAGAGATCCTAGTTGCCAAGAAAACCCAGACAGTAATCTGGAAGATTAGGTCTGAAACCTCAGTGATTATGTCTCTTTCCAGAACAGTCTCAAGGTACCAGTGACACATATTGTCATTACTTGCAAGGTATGTCTACACCTTCCTCTGTATATTTTTTTACAGCACAACCACATCAGATGCCTTCTGGAGCTTTTCTTAACACAGGCTGCCCTGACAACGATAGCCTATTTAATGCCGTACCTGGTATCCAACATTAATCTTAAACTGGAGTGGCTGCTTGGCCACTTTTTCCTGGATGTTGGGTAAAGAGAAAGGATAATTAGTGCTGCTGAATTAACTATGGGCCTGAACAGACAGGCCAAAATAAAGCTGCTTTGGGTCACTTTGGAGGTGTGTTGTTTAAATGCCAAAGCGGCATTTCAGTCCTTAAGACTGGAGTGTGGCTTTGGCGCAGCCTCCAGCCTCTTAGATTGCATGCATCATTTAAACAGCATACCTCCAAAGTGACCTGAAGCAGCTTTATTCTGGCCTGTCTGTTCGGGCCCTATGTCTTTCCAGTGGGATGTTCTCTAAATGGGACACAGAGATGGAGACAGTCTTGGTTCTGGCTAAACTTGTGTCTTCAAGTAACTTGTCAATTTATGACAACCCCATAAATTTTCATAGGGTTTTCTTAGGCAAGGAATACAGAGAGGTGGTTTCGCCTGTTCCTTCCTCTGAAATGTAGCCTACAGGACTTGATATTCTTTGGCAGTCTCCCATCTAAGTATAGTGCGTCTGCGTCATATGCGGATTCCAGCATATGCTGGAAGGTGTGCTGGAAAAAAGGTTTGCACACTCCGGAAGTAATGAGGTGCGCTGCCGTAGTGTACACACGTCATTGCACAGCAAGCATGAGCCCCATTACTTCTAATGGGACTTGAGCTTATGCACTTTTTTTTACAGGGGGGGGGGGTCCAGAACTAATCCTCTCCATAAAGGAAGGGCCCACTGTACTAACTAGGTTTGACACTACTTAGCAGGGATCTGGTGTCTTTTGGATATTTAGGCTTGATTGATATGAGGGAAATATTTAAGGTCAGGACCTCTTGATCCAGTGTGATGTAGTAGTGTTGGACTAGGGCTCCAGGATTTGAATCTCTCCTCAGCCCACTGGGTGGCCTTGGGCAAGCCGCATGTTCCTAGCCTAAGGGGAGGCAGTGGCAAACCTCCTCTGAATAAATCTTGTCAAGAAAAACACAGCATGCGGTTATCATAATTCATGCTCACCTTGAAGGTATATAATAACAACATGGGGATCCACTGGTCACAGCCTAGATGTAGCACAAGGCTTCTTTTATCTCTGATCAGTAATTGGAGCTATGAGGCTATTTAGAGGAGAATAATGGGGCTGTGAAGAAATGTGTTTTGGTATACAGCCTGGGAAAATATTTATTTGAAGCTTACTTCTGAGTAGAAATGCATCAATCTGAACTTGGGGAAAGGGCCAAGTTAATGATGAATTAGATTTGTGCCCTCTCACATGGCTTTGTCTCTCTTTGAGGCCACAGCCCTGCCCACTGTTGAAATTCTGCCCCGGTATAAGAGGTTGCCCACCATCCCTGGCCCTGGAAAGAGAGGGGCCAGGCTGGGCATTAGCACTTCATATGGGTTAATCTTGCTGTTAGAGTCATAGAGTTGGAAGAGACCACAAGGGCCATCCAGTCCAACCCCCTGCCATGCAGGAAAACACTATCAAAGCACTTCTGAAAGATGGCCATCCAGCCTCCGTTTAAAGACCTCCAAAGATGGAGACTCCACCAATTTCTGAGGTAGTGTGTTCCACACTTGGAACAGCTCTTACTGTAAGAATGTTCTTCCTAATGTTGAGGTGGAATCTCTTTTCCTATACAGGTAGTTTGCATCCATTGCTCTGCTTTCTAGTATCTAGAGAAGCAGAAACCAAGCTTGCTTCATATTCCTCAATAAACAGTACTGTACTATCAGATTACCTCTTAACTATCTCTTCTCCAGGATACACATACTCAGCTCTCTAAGTCTCTCCTCATGGTTTCATGGGCATGGTTTCCAGAACTTTCACCATTTTGGTTGTCCTCCTCTGGACACACTGCAGCTTCTCAACACACTTCTTGAATTATGGTGCCCAGAACTGGGCACACTATTCTAGTTCTGGTGTGCTTGGGTTTTGTGTGGAGATGGTGAACTAAGTGTTGAACTACGACAGTGGAATTGCAGCTGTTGTTGTGTGCCTTCAAGTTCTTTCTGACATATGGTAAACCTAAGGCTGTGATGGCGAACCTATGGCATGCGTGCTGGAAGTGACACGCAATGCCATTTCACCAGGCACAGGTTGCGAGGGAGAAGGTGGAAGAGGCACTCGTGTGCCTGTTCTACCTCTTCCCTGCCATTTTTGGGCCTCTTTGAGACAGCGAGAAGCCTGAAAATGGCGCTCTGGAGAAGGAGCCAGAGGCGTGCACTTCTAGCTCCTCCTCCCAGCCTCTCCCAGATAGTTGGAGGCCGGGAAAAGGGTGAAGCCAGAAGGAGTGACCGGTGCATGCTAGTGGCTCCTCCCCAGAGACCATTTCCGGCCTCCAGCTATTCTGGGGGCCAGGACAGGTCTGTGGGGAAGAGGGATGGTACGCCTCAGGACAGGCAAAGCCCCGAGAAGAGAAGCAGGGGCCATGTGCCGACACCTCCTCCTCCTCACGGGGCTTTTCTAGTCCTGAGGTGTCCCTGGAAAGACACTTGAGGACTGGCAAAACCCTGAGGAGAGGAACAGGGGCCATGGGCTGACGCCTCCTCCTCCCCACGGAAGGCTGAGGCAAAACCTCTCTGAACAAATCTTGCCAACAAAACCACACAAGTTGCTTTGTTGCTGCTGTACCTCTTCAAGTTGTTTCTGACTTATGGCGACCCTAAGGCAACTCGGTCATAGGGTTTTCTTGGCAGGTTCCTTCAGAAGGGGTTTGACATGGCCAAACAAACAGCTTCATTTATATACCGCTTCATACTGAAATGGCAGTGTTTAAGCGGTTTACAACTGTAAGCTAATTGCCCCCAACAATCTGGGTACTCATTTTAGCGACCTCAGAAGAATGCAAGCCTGAGTCAAGCTTGAGCACTTGGACGGTACTGAACTCGCAACCTTAGTTTTGAGTGAGTGGATGCAGTACAGACATTTAACCACTGCGCCACCAGGGCTCTTCCTCTGAGGCAAGAAAGTCTGACTTGCTTTGGGGTTGCCATAAGCCTGAAATGCCTTGAAGGTACACAACAGCAACATAAAACACCAGTGAAGGAGAATCATCTGTGGGAGTGCTAACTTGGGTTCTGCAATGATGAAGGAAGGGGTGACCAGCCATCCTCCTTTTCCAGGACATGTCTTCCGTTTCAACCTGGTGCCATCTGGCCATGGAGGGAGAGATGTAGGCCCAGCTCCATTGGGCCTTGCCTAGATTAAGAAGTAGAGCCCTCCCTCCAGTCCAGGCCTCGGAGGGAGAGAAGAACTGTTGGACCTGATCCCCTTCCTCACTACCATTCCCTTCTCCTTTTGTGTCATGTCTTTTTAGATTGTAAGCCTGAGGGCGGGGAACTGTCTAATTAAAAATAATACTAATTGTATGCCACTCTGACAGCCTTCAGGGCTGAAGGGCGGGGTATAAATACTGTAAATAAATAATAAATAAATAAACCTTTTGTCCAGGAGGAATTCCCAGATGTCCTCCATTTTGAGCAGGACTAAGAAGTATGAATTTATGTATACATGAGTGTTCTTAGTTTTTCTTTGGTCATGTGCTCCATTTTTGTGGAATGTCTTCCATTTTGTGGTGCCTGGTCCTCTGCGGTGAGGACATTGGCCACCCTGCCACCACATTTCCCTCACACTCCTGCTGCTGCTATTCAAGGCTCCCTTCATCTGCCCCACCAGGGACCAAGGGCTCTGACTTGTGGGCAGGGTGAACAGATGTCTTAACCGCCAAGAAGGATGAGGCACCACCAAATGGAGGACATGCAAGAAAAATGGAGGATGTGACCATTTTTTTTTAACAAACTAAAAACGCTCCTAGAAATGTCAATCCATTGTTCTTTGTCCTGCTCAAAATGGAGGGTCTTTTTGGAATTCCTCCTGGAGAGAAGGCTGAAATGGAGGACAGGTCCGGGGAAAAGGAGGACAGCTGGCTATCTTACTCTGGGTTATGGGCAGGGTGAGTGATGTCCTAACCACAAATGATGACAAGGCACCGCAAAATGGAGGACCATCAACAAAAGGGGAGGACACTCCCCAATAATAATAAAAAACTCAGGAATACTCTTCAGAAAGATAAAAGTCCCTGCTTCTGAGTCCTGCTCAAAATGGAGGGCTTTGGGGGAAATCCCTCCTGGAGAGATGACTGAAATGGAGGACAGGTCCTGGAAAAGGAGAATAGCTTGCCACCCTCCTCTGGGTTGTGGACAAAGTGACCAAGTGTCCCTCACTTCATGAAAAATGGAGGACACTCTCAAATTTAAAAAAAAAAAAGCTTCCAAAACGAAAGATAAAAGCCTGCTTTGAGTCCTGCTTAAAATGGGAATCCCTCCTAGAGAGAAGACTGAAATGGAGGGCAGGTCCTGGACAAGGAGGACAGCTGGGCACCATCCTCCGGGTGTTGGACACAGTGATCAGGCGTCCTCACCTTGATGAAAAATGGAGGACAATCCCAAATAAAAAAGAAAGATAAAAGCCTGCTTCTGAGCCCTGCTCAAAATGGAGGGCCTTTGGGGAAATCCCTCCAGGAGAGAAGGCTGAAATAGAGGGCAGGTCCTGGGAAGAGAGGGTGGGCAGAGTGACCAGATATCCCTCCCCGCCAAATGCAGGATCTTCCTGAAAAATAGAGGACGATCCCCAATAATAAGAAAAGGCTCAGGACTACTCTGGAGAAAGACAAACCCTCGCTTCTTCTGGGTCCTGCTCAAAATGGAGGACCTTTGGGGAACTCCCTCCTGGAGGAAGAGAAGGCTGGACTGGAGGAGGAGGAGGAGGCAGAGGAGGCGTCCGGGGCTGGGGAAAGGAGGACGCCTGGTGCCCTGCCTGCCTGCCTTGGAGCCCGCCCTGCCTGGCCCAGTGCCACCGAGAGGAGGGGCGCCCAAGCCCTGGAGGGAGCCCATTAAAAAGCCAGCCCTGGAGCCGGAGAAAACACCTCCATAGAAGGCAGCAGCAGCAGCAGCAAAGGGGGAAAGCGCAGGAGCTGCTGCAGCCCCGTCCTGCCTTGCCTTGCCTCGCCTTGCCGGAGCCCCTGCGGGCCAGGGCCTGGATGAGGCGGCGGTGAGCCCCTGCGAGCCCTTCCTTCGCCTGCCTCGCCCTCCATCCCTCCTTCCCCGAAGGCGGCAAGATGAGCGCTGTGCTCCGGAGCCTGCTGGCCCTAATGCTGCTGCTGCTGCTGGCCAAGAGGGAGCGCCTGGCCCACGCCTGCAGCTGCTCCCCGGTCCACCCGCAACAGGCGTTTTGCAATGCAGATGTAGGTAAGGAAAGCCCCGCCGCCGCCGCCCGGCCCCACGCGCCCCCTCCTCCTCCTCCTCTGGGTGCCCTCCTGCCTCCGTCGACTGCGCTTGGGATTCATATTGGGACGTTGGGCTGCCTTTTGCGTTGTTTCCAATGGGCTGTGCGCCGCCTCGAGTCCCTCAACTGGGAGAAAGGCGGGGCACAAGGAAATCACAATTATTATTTAACGAGGATTTCTGCGGGCTCCGCAGATTGCCCTTCCACCGACTCCTTCCCCTCCTATGCCCTCTCTCATGCTTTACAAAATAACACACACACACACAACGCTCTCCTCCTGCCCCTAAGTGTTCCTCTCTGCCTGCTTTGCTTTGCTTTTCCTTCCTCCCTTCCTCTCCTGCCCAAGCTCTCACTTCCTCTGCCTCTCTTTTCCTTCCTTCCTTTCTCTTCTGCCCAAGTTCTCTCTCTCTCTTCCATCCTTCCTCTTCTGCCCATCTCTCTCCCTTCCTTCCTTCCTTCCTTCCTTCCTTCCTTCCTTCCTTCCTTCTTCCCTCTTCTGGCCAAGCTCTATCTCTCTCTTTTCCTTCCTTTCTTCCTCCCTTCCCTGGCTGAAATCTCTCTCTCTCTCCCTGCCTCTCTTTCTTCCTTTTCTTTCTGACCTGATCCACAGGAATTCGTTTGAAAGCACAACTGCAACCACCAACTGGAATCCCTCAGTTCCTGGCCCTGGCTTTCTTCTTCTTGCAAGATGTCAGGTTTCCAGGGAGGAAGGAAGGAAGGAAGGCTGGTGGTGGAAAGAGCTTTGCTACTGAGAAGGGCTGGGAAATTGAACAAAAAACCACCAGAAAATGAAACTTCACAAGGGGACACAGAAAACACAGAGCCATCTTCTCAGGCATAGACCTGTGGGTGGAGTGTCAGCTCTTTTCCTGTTGGCATGTATGGGCCTATTTAAATATATGCAACTTTTCTACACACAAAAAAACCTCCAACATTGCTAGAATGAGGAAGAGAGAACAGGGAAGAGCCAAATACCCACCTCTTCTGAAATCTTGTAAACCAACTGGCAACACCACCTTGCTAAAGAAGCCTACTTGAATTTAGCATGTGCGCAAAGTGACCATTTTCCTGCTTTCAACAGATGGGGCAGAGACACTGCTATTAGTATTTTGGGGGAACTGCGAAGTAACTTGTAGTGAATTAATTTTTAAAAACCTTCAAAGTGCAAATATTCCAGTGCTGGGCTGGCACTTTTCAAAAAGCTCAAATGGCCTAAAGTCCTTTGGATCCAAGAGAGTGAAGGAAGCCAAACAGACAGATGGAAGGAGGCATGGAAGCACACAAGGCCACAGAGCTGGTCTAATGGCACCAGCAGAGAGACTGCAGGGTTTCATGACACTTGGATCAGCACAAAACAGATTTCCATCTGCTTCTTGTTGTATGCCTTTAAATCATTTCTGACTACTCCAGTGTCATAGTCCATCACTCAATCCACCATCTCCACACAGATCCCAAATACACCAAAATCCAGTGACAGGGTTGCCCTGAATGTTGGACTATGACACTGGAGTTGTTGTGTGCCTTCAAGCCCTTTCTGACTTATGGTAACTCTAAGCCAAACCTATCATGGGGTTTTCTTGGCAGGTTTTGTTCAGAGGAGGTTTGCCATTGCCTTCCTCTGAGGCTGAGAGTGTGTGATTTGCCTAGAGTCACCCAGTGGGTTTCCATGGTTGGGCAGGAATCTGAGCCATGGACATCAGAGTCATAGTCCAATGCTCCAACGACTATACCACATTGGTTTATATATATTTACTGTATATGCACAGTGAGAGCCAGCTGTCATAGTGGTCTGAGTGTTGGACTGTGACTCTGGCGACCCAGGGTTTGATTCCCACTTAGCCATGAAACCCATTATGTGACCTTGGGAAAGTCACACTCTCTCAGCTTCAAGGGAAGGCAGTGCTAAACAACCTCTGAACAAATCTTGCCAATAAAACCCCATGATAGATTTGCCTTAGGGTCGCCATAACAACTTGAAGACACACAACAACAACAACAACAACAACAACTATTCACAGTCCCTTAAGCTCTTGGCTCAAGGAAAGGAAACTGCCCTCTTGGATAGGAGACATTTGATTCTCTTGAAATGGAGGCCATGTTCCTGCCACACTTTTACATTCAGCTACATGTCATAAACCTGTGCTTCCTATTTCTTGGTGCCCTAGGGCTGTTTGCTTGCCCCATCCCCATCTCCTTCCAGCCCACATAAATCCAGTGGTCCAGTTTACATTTTAAAAAACACAAACAAAACACCTCTCATTAAGTTCAGAACCCATGTTATTTGGTTTATTTTGATTCTCCAGAAAACAGCCAAACAGCCAGTATGGCAATCATTGAAGAAGGTCATAAGGTCACAATGCACTCCTCACCTTCTCATTATGCTTCAAAACATCCATCTTTTTCATGAAAGGCATCTCCCTGTGGTCTTTAGAGACTGTGGCTGTATCCACATTACAGAAATAATCCATTTTGACACCACTTTAACTGCCCTGAGTCAATGCTATGGAATTCTGGGAACTGTAGTTGATTGTGGCACCAGATCCCTGCAAACTACAGTTCTCAGAATTCCATAGCACAGAGTCAGGGCAGTTAAAGTGGTGTCAAAATGGATTATTTCTGCAGTGTGGATGCAGCCTGTGTCTGGTATAGAAACGGGGGAGAAGGGACACATTACATCTGCAGTAGTGAATTTGGCTTCGAAATCCTTTCTTTAGCATAAGAACAGAGGAATAAAATCACTCTCTTCAAAAGAGTAATGATTTTTAAAAAGTCTCTGAAATCTCATCACATGACCCAGTCAGTGGAGAAATAAATTGAAACAGATCTCACCAAAACCACAGAAATTGATTTCAGTGCCAAGGTGGAATTCTGGAATAGGTGAAATAATAATAAAGGAAAAGGTGAGCCTGTGCCTTGCCCTTCCCTACTGCATTATCACAAGGCTGTCAGGCATCTGTTGTTGTTGTTCTGTGCCTTCAACTCTTTCAAGTTTCTTCAGAGAGGGTTTGCCTTTTCCAGCTGAGGCTGAGAGAGTATGACTTGTCCAAGGTCATCCACTGCATTTACATAGCCAAGCCGTGATTTGAACCCTGGTCTCCCAGTGCCCTAGTCCAGTGCTCAAACCACTACACCACACTGGCTCAAAGTGAATGAGATTTCCACTTTAGTAGGTGTGGCTTGTAGGTAAGCCCAAGAAATTAACTACTGCAATTCAAATTGGCAGGTGCTTTTTCTAAAAGGAAGAAGAGAAGAGACCCTCCTCTCTAACTTTGCTCTGGGAAGGAAGATCTTTGATCTGGCTGGTTTGGGGAGCAAGAAGGCTCTTTGTTTCTGCTCAACCTGATGCCTCTGACACTGGCTTCAGGAAGTGCAGGATTTTGGAGACCATTTCATTTCTTTCCATGCCGAACAGTGCATTATGGGAACTAGCTCTCAGTGTGAGTGGAGAGATGTCTTCACCATGGCCTCCTGCCCAGTGTGGCTGAGGCCCTTATGAGAAAAATTAGCACTGCGTGTTTCCATCTTGATTCAATCAAGGCCTTCATCTGCCGGCTCAGCTAAATATTGAAGAGGAAGGCTTGACATGGTTCCTTTTTTTGTGATGTCATTTGTGTGTCCCTTATACTTGGCAACTGGCAAAAGGGACTGGGAAGGCTGGGGAGGGAGAGAATGACAGGCTGCCTTGCCCTTTTAAACTAGGCACTCATCATGACTAGGTCACTCACCAGTTATTCCTTATTTGTAGGCGTTGTCTTTGTCCCTTCCCAGTTTGCTCAGCTTGGAAACTACTGAAAGGGCTGGGCCTGGCAGGCCCGGACCACAAATTCCACTTTTTTTCCGTGCATAATCCGCTTATTAAGTTTTAACGCATTAAACAAGCAGCCCAGGCCCCCAGCTTCCAGATCTTGCTCTACAGATGGAATTTGGAAATACCTTGGCAAGCCTGCCTCTCTGCTACAACGATTGCATCCATTAAAAGTTCCAGACACTCTGTGTGCCCCAAGTTGCCTTTCCTGATTTTGTAATGTGTCCAGGAACTGAGCGGCTGCTGTCAACAGCAGCTGTCTGCGGTTTCTTTTTGCGTTCCAGTATCTCTTCCTTCCATGGAAGTAGCAGACATTTTTCAGATACGAGAATTTGTTATTTGCATCCACCCAGAAGCATATATTCACATCTGACTAAATCTTGCCTATGAGAATCTTGTAGCAGTTCCTTTGATGTCTTGGGCCCCCAAGGGCCCTTTTTGGTCCCTCAAACTATCATAAAAAGATCCTGTTTGTTTTTACATGAGTACTGGAACCATCTTTAGCCACCACGACTCCTGAACCACTCCCCAGTTTCCACAATGCTAGCAGCAAGGACCATCTGAGCCTCTCCATAGTTTTAAATCTGGAATTGGACTGTGTACAGTTTAATGTCTTCAGTTCCATTAGTTTCCCTTAAATTTAATGCCAAAGTCCAGTTTAATAGCAGAACAATCCTAAAGCTTACAGAGAAAAGTCAGCAACCTGGTCTCAAGAGAGTGAAAGTTTGAAAGAGACAACATTGGTTATTCCTTGCTCTGGTACTGTCTAACTGTTACTTAAATCCTTTGGCCATGTTGGCTGAGTGAGTTCTGGGAGCTGTAGTCCCAAAAGTAACATTTTCAACCTCTATTTCAAACAAGTGTTTTTCAAGTTTTATTGGCAAGGGCCCAAAGATATGAAGTCATACTGTGCTATATCTGCTAAAGTGCCATCTTGCTACAGCGTCTGCCCTCTTCTTATGTGAAGAAGGATTCTAGACCTTTTAGCAATTTGTAAAAATCATATTTCATAGTGGTAGCACCTGCAGAGTCGTCTCCTTTATTTTCTTCTGCATGAAAGATGCCTGAATCCAGCCCCAGAGGTCAGTGTCATTGTAGTTTAGCACTCAAGCAGAGTCTTCCTTCACATCTGGTTGGGGTGGGGGGAGAGAATGATTGCTAAAGGATGGGCCCTACATAGTGAAATGAATAATTTGGAAGTGGAAAGGAATGTGTAAATCACAGCAAGAAATGTAATATGAGAAATGGTAGTCACAGAAATGATCGGTCATGGGCTGAACAATATACCCAGTGACACACGTCCAAGAACTAAAGCTAGTACAGCATAGAAGGAAAGGGAGACCTGCCATTTGAATTTCAGTGTGGCTGAGCATGGGAAAAAGAACTTTTCCCCTACTGTTACTGGGAAGGAAAGTGTCATGTCGGATTCCTGAACCATCATAGCAAATGCCCAGAGCCTTGTGCTTCTTCAGTCTTCTCCCCCCCTCCCCAATTCCATCCCCACAAACACTACTTTGTGGTAGGGGGCCCTGTCACTGTCAGGACTCCTTTCCCTTCCTCACAGAACCTGTTTAGGTTCTTGTTTCTTATAAGTTTTTGTTTCTGTTAACTAGCATTCCAGGATGGTTCCCTGGCCAAAGAATGCTAATTTTGCAAGTACAGTGGGCCCTTGGTATGCACTGGGGTTTGATTCCAGGATTCCCCCCCCCCCCATCGACACCAAACTCTGTGGGTGGTAAAGTCCCATTAAATATACTGGCAGAGTAAAATGGTGTTCCTTATATCAAGGTGTGCTATTTCAAGCTATGGGTGCTTGAATCCATGGAAAAAGAAGCTATGGATACAGAGGGCTAACTCTATAACTAAAAAGAATTGCTGTGAATTATCTGGAAGTAAATACAGTTTGGAAAGAAATGCTGCTAGGAGAAAGGCTGTTGGTGAGTCACCCTGAACCTCTGTTGGTTTTTCTGGGTACACCTGTGGTTTTGGCAGATTTTATGATCTTGGTGTAGGAACAGAAGGAACAGAGGAAGTTGCCTTCATCTCAGTCAGACTATTGGCTCGTCTAGTACAGTATTGTTTACTCAAAGATTGGCAATGGCTGACTAGGATTTTTTTGGAGCAATTCTATTTTAGTTCTACCTAGAGATGTGGACATTTTGCATGCAACAAATTTGCCCCCTTCTCAAGAAATAACTAATACTTATTATATCATGTGGCTTCAAGTTGACTTTAACTTATGGCAATGTCATAAGATTTTCTTTTCAAGATTTCTTCAGAGGAATGTGCCATTGCTTTCCTTTGATGCTGATTTGCAGAAGGGCAGTTAGAGGATTTCCATAGCTGAGCAGGGATTCAAAGCCCAGTCTCCTGGCATCATAGTCCAACACTCAAACCACTACAGCACATTGGTTCAACTGATACTTCCCAGCACCTTTATTGTACTCAACATCCTTTTGCATGTTTTTGCTCCTTTGGCAGAAAGATATTGAAGCAAGCATGGGGAATTTATTTTGCCTCTGGATATGAGTGGTGCTCACAAACGTTGGTGAGTGCAGTGGGTTATTATTCCATGTTTTTCTCACATATACCAGAGACTTTGCTTTAAAAAAACAAACCAGAACCCATTGAATTTCTTTTTAAAATGAGTAGGCAAATTCATGAGTAAGTGATAAAGCCATCTTAAGACATTGTAATGCTTCCTACAGAATTACACAGTGCTATAGGACTGCCAGACTAATACCACATCTGAAGTGGGAGGGAGGGCATGAAGAATGGCAGTGAGGGGCTGTTATTCCACTAAGCAGCATTCATTGATTGAGGTAGTTACTTATTTCTGTTTAATATTAAGAGCGGGCCTGAGAATAGATATATTAGTTATTATTGTTGTATGCCTTCAAGTTCTTTCCTACTTATGGTGGCCATATCATGGGATTTTCTTGGCAAGATTTGTTCAGAAGTGGGTTACCTTTGCTTTTCTTTGAGAGAATGTGACTTGCTCAAAATGAATGGGGATTCACGCCCTGGTCTCCAGAGTTTTAGTCCAACCCTCAAACTTTAACTATAGCTAAATGAAGACTTCTTGCTAAGAAGCAATATACAGTGGTGCCTCGGGTTACGAAATTAATTCGTAACGCGGCCGCTTTCGTAACCCGAAAAGCCTTCGTAAGCCGAATTGCCATAGGCGCTAATGGGGAAAAGCCGCGATTCCGTGCGAAAAAGCCGAAAAAAGCACCAAAAGTTTTTTCGTAACCCGAAAAAACATTCGTAACCCGAAACAATAATTCCCTATGGGATTTTTTCGTATCCCGAAAATTTCGTAACCTGGGTATTTCGTATCCCGAGGTACCACTTACCTTAGAATACTTGACTCTGGGAAGAAACTTCCTTAGTGCCTTTGTGAGTTTTCCAGAGGCATCTGGTTGGCTGCTTAGCAAGATTGCCATGGACTGCAATCAGCAAGGCTCATCTCATATTCTTACACTATTTTCTTGGGTGTGCAGGCACAAGCCAGAATGCAGACACATGCACATCTGTGCTGATTTTACTTCCCTTGAGGAAACCCTATTGGCTGACATGAACCATGGAGAAGCAACAGATGTCTGTTTACTCTGCTTGCATTCCATCAGGCTTCTCGTAGTAGAGTGAGCAGCAGCCATGCTGTCTGCAGTTTACTAGTACAATATTCTTGGCATTGCCTTCATGCCATCCCCCACAGCACCAGTCCATGACAGAACACCCACACGGGGCTCTATTTCAGTCTAAGAATTCTAGTAGCAGCTTTGTATGACACTTAGGCAGTATGTGACAGCCTTTTTCCTCCTGGCATCTAATAATAATAATAATTTATTTTATTTATATACCGCTATTCCAGAGATCATAGCGGTGAACAGCAAGTAAGCTAATTTGCAAGTAAGCTAATTACTATGACTTGTGTTTAGCATCTCTCATGCACCCCCATTCCATCCTCATCTATCATGTCAGATTAGCCACACACACACACACACACACTCCATCCACATTCTGCCAGAACTGAAGTTCTTTCCAACTGAAGGATATGGGGTTTTGAACTGTTCTGGTGGCTGCCATGGGCCTTTCTCCTTCCTTCCACCATGGCCTGTGTCGGTGCTGAAATCCATCTTCCAGAATGTCCAGTTTGGCTCTAGTTCTTCCTTCTACTCTTAAGTGCAGCAGAATGTGCTGACATATCCTAAACCAGACCATGAAGTAGTTTCTCAACACTTAGACGATTGGTTGGGATTGTCCCTTGGGTACTGGTAAGATGGGTAATAAGCATTTTTGAAATACAGTATATACTTATATGTATTTATATCTAAATTAATTTGCAATGAGCAAATATCAGACACAGGAAAGTGCATCACAGTCTCAGATCAGACATGGAGTGTATAAATGTTTATGTTACGTTTCTCCAAATTCAGAACATAGCTTGGAACAAAACAACAATATTAAAAAATCGTGACAATTTTTAAAAGACAATGGTTAACTTTTTCCATTTCTCAGGACTAACTGGTTTGTTATTTTTAGCCCATCTGAACTGGCATGTGTTTAAAAAACACCCTGTCCTACTATCCATCTCATCATTTGATATAACACCTGCAATAGGTGCAAGGCAGCAGTGTGAGGAGCATTACAATCTAGTAATGATCCATGTGATATTTCTCCTCCACCATTTAGTGGTACTGCACACCTTATTGGTGGAAAAGTAACTAATAAGTTGAAATGGTGCTGCAAAATGAGTGAAGGTATCCCTTGTTAAGTTACAGTCATAGTGTACTTACATCTTTGTTTTTAAGAAAGAAATTAATTACACATTATGAGTTATTTTTAAATAACTGGTTTAATCTTCATTAATACTAGTTTTAATTATTAATTAGTCTTGCCACTCTGAGTCGCAGTCCTGGGAAAAGAGCGGGATACAAATAAATATAATAATAATAATACAATAATAGTTTTAAACTTTAGGAAGCACATGATTCCCTTCTTTCATTTTATAGTAGGGGCTGGACTCCATTTCAGCTCTCGCTAAATTACACAGCGTGCACACACATTTAAGACAATTTAATTTCAATTACTATAAAAAGTCTTATACAGATTTTATCACATATTAATGCTGAGCAGTCGAATGTTTTTTTTAGAAAAGTAAAGATTTTTGATTGACTTGTATATAATCCCACTATTTTTTTAATAATAGTTAATCAGTGCACAGTGAGTCTGCAGAACCAGATGAGCATAATTACATATCTGAGACTTGATGTGCTACATTGTTTGGCACTTTGTGTTTGTTGTTGTGTGCCTCCAAGTCATTTCTGACTTATAAACTATATTATTATTATTATTATTATTATTATTATTATTATTATTATGGCAACCCTAAGGCCACTCTATCACAGGGTTTTCTTAGCAAGATTTGTTCATAGGGAGTTTGCTTTTGCCTTTCTCTGAGGCTGAGAGAGTGTGATTTGCTCAAGATCACCCACTGAGTTTACATGGCTGTATGGGGATTTCAACCCTGGTCTCTAGAATCATAGGAGATTATCACACCAGGGCCAATTCAGTAATGAAAGGTAAACACAACATTAGCACTGCAGCGCTCACTATTTTCATACAGTTATGCAGTCGTGCAATTATTGTGACATTCCCCTAGAATATCATAATTGCGTTTCTCACACATCATGAATGAATTGCTAGTATATTAGAATTGATCGTTTCACGCATGCACCGTTTCAGAGCTGTGACACATGTCTTGAAATCATGTTTCTGTCCCACAAAGAATAAAAGACAACAAAGTAAAATTTATTACTTCACCACATTGTTTTAATCCAGTGTAAACAAAATTGTGCCCCATGACTCAAAGGAAGATTGAAATCCACTGCAAAACTGATTCTGGCAAAGAGAATGGATTGCCTCCACTACAGTGCATTCTGGGTATCCCTGGTTGCCTCCACAATAGTGCAAATAAAGTACGATTAACTTTCACACTCTTGCAATCGCACTTCATTTGCGCTGTTGAGAAGCCATTCATGGGACTGCCCTGTGAATGGTTTGTTGCAGGAGAATACCAGGTTCTTCATGGGAGAAGTCCTGGATGTACCTGCTGTTGTCTGAAAATCTTCAGCGCAATCATGTGCAATTATGCCGGGATGATGTTTTTTACTCCTGGCTTTTTCACCATGTGATAATCTCCATAGTTCAGTGCTGAAACCACTTCACCACACTGGCTCTCAGCATATTTTCTTTAAAAAAGTAACCAATTATTTAAAACCCTCATGTCCTTGGCTGCTGCTTGAAGTTTAGAAAAGACTCACGTGGTGTCCTGTTCTTGCATTTAATGTAACATGTAGTTTGGCCCAAGTAGAAAATTGGGGGAGTCACTCTCAATGGGGAATAAGAGAGGTGCAGACTGGAGGAAAAGATGAAAAGAAATGGAATTTGACAATTAATTTCTGTGTGAAATACAATGTCTTCTTCTGTGTGTCTAAGAACACTGAAAAGTTGCATCATGTTGTTTAGGGCAATGTTTTAGAAAGTTATGTGATGTAGGCCTGAATATCATACTGTATGAGCAAAGCAGTGTTTTGAGTTAGGTTGGTGAGACTCATCTCTGCATGTAAAGGGTGGAGAAGATATGCACTGATGATTGAGGTTTTTTTTGTGGGCCTGGCACAGGAGAAGATGCCAGGACATCACTGGACAGATTTCCCCTGTTTAAAAAGGGCTGTCCTAGGTATGGTCTCTTCTTCATACTGTTCTACATCATCTAAAATATGCCACCTTAAATGTCTTAGGCCCAATTTAAATGGGACTTTGCGCCGCCCTTGTCACGTGCTAGGGGTTGGCTAAGGAAGCAGCGTCCATACCGGCCTCACCCCTAGCACATGACGGGGGCATCAAAATGGTGGTGCCCTGCACACACGGGTGCCACATTTTGACGCGACGGATGCATTGCGTCCGCACGTCCCGTCGCGCTGGCAACGTCACGCGTGTGCCATTTGCACACTCGGGCATCACAAGTGCAACGCAAAAAGAACCCGCTTTTTGTGGGTTCTTTTTCCACCACTGGGAAGCCTCGCCGTTTGGCAGCTGAGGTTTCCTGCTAGCGGAAATGGCGGTGGCAGCAGACCACCCATTTTGGGCGGTCTGTATCCTGCCTTAGTTTCTTTCTCCCAAGAATCATGAGCATTTATACTGTGGTAGCAGGTTCTGAGAAAACCAGCATTTTCAAGGTTGTCTTCAGAATGGTAATAAAGTGGCTCCTTGGTATCTGGTGCAGTTTGGTTCCAGGACCCCCATGGATATCAAAATCCATAGATGCTCAAGTCCCATTATATACAATGGCATAGTAACACAGTGTTCCCTTATATAAAATAGCCAAATCAAGGCTTGCTTTTGGCAATTTATATATTTTTGGAGTATTTTCAAGCCATGGATAGTTGAATCCATGGATAAGGAGGGCCTACTGTAATCATTATGTTTGTGGGAGAAATGCCTACGAGAATGCAGTTTCCAACATAGACACGCGACCTGGCATTCAAAGAGTGTGAGCCTGATATATCGAGAACCACCCTTCACTTTTTGTTATGTTTGTGGCTGGCAAATAAAACAGTTTTTTACCTTGTTTTGGAAGAGTTCAGAACCTGGATGGGCTCCCACAAGATGTAAGAGTAGTTAGTGTTACTAATTCTGTCCATGCTCAATTGTAGCTTTGTTGGTTCTTATCCCCAAAAAAGCACACGAATAACAAGCTCAACTACTTAAGTTGCATATTTGGCACCTGTAGATGGTTTAGGCTTTTGGTATAGGTCCTCTCCAGGGCAGCAAATAAAGAGGGGATTGGAACCCTTGCTGTTGTAAGTAGTTGGAATGTAACTTGTGCCACCTCAGGACTTTTCCTTTTCTTTTCTCTTTTCTTTTTGGCTTAAAAGAGATGTGCTGATTAGCCAGAAATATGACGGTCAGGAAAGGACAATTTCTAGTTTATTGTGAGTGTAGACACTTCTGTTTATGAGCTCAGCCTCTTCCTTTGAATAGCAGGGAGACTCATTGTGTCTTAATCCACCACTAAGTGGGAGGAAGTGGTTGAGATGGGAGAGATGTCCTTGGTTTCTTGTGCTGTGCTGCATACCAGATAGGAAACTGCAAGGAGTTCTATGGAAGCTGTGGACCAGATAATTGTGTATTTTGGTGTTAAATGGAAAGTGTAGGCATATTACTCACTGAATAAAACATTGAGCTGAGGAAGTGGAAATGGTGAGCCAGAAGCAGTATTTCAGAAGATCATCCTTGCTTGTGTTTTACAGCACACCAAAGAGATCAATACAATCCAGCAGCTGTTGCGTTTGTTTGTTGAGGCTGGAGCAGATCACTCTCTTAGCATAATTGTTCTTTGTTTCTGATCAGTCATTGTCCTTGATCTCCAGCACTAAGCAAGGAAATGTTATAAAATCAAGACTCAGAAGTAAAGCAGTTTGACACCACTTTAACTGATATGGCTCAATTCTATGGAATCCTGGGATTTGTAGTTTGGTGGGATGCCAGAGTTCTCTTGACAGGGAAGGCTAAATATCTCACAAAAGTACAAATCCCAGAATTCTACAGCATTGAGTCATGGCACTTAAAGTAGTGTCAAACTGCTTTATTCCTGTAGTGTAGACACACCGTCAAATTCTGAAATGGAAGAACAGTCAAAGTTTTAATCTCCTTTGATCTAAGCCCAGTCTTTCCTGATGATTGTAATTATACTTCAAAACTGCAATTTCAAATTGGGAGGTGGCTCACCTGTTCATCTAGATCTTGTTCTGTATTTGAAGCAGGGGGTGGGGTGGATATATGGTTTTAAAAAGCAAAAGAAGTGCATTAACCTCATGATATAAAAAGAGCCTTGTTGAGTCAGGCTTATCTAGTCCAGCATTTGGTTCATGCAGTGGCTATGCTGTTGTTTTTGGGAAACTCACCTGCCAGCATGTCATAAGGGCAACAGCATTTTTGTCCCTCCAAAAGTGGTGTACAGAGGCATACTGCCTCTGATGCGAGACATGATATGCAGTCAGAATGACTAGAAGTCATTTGATAGGTGGCCAGTGGCGATCTCTACTTCCTGTGGTAGTGATATCCACAGTTTAAATATGGACTGTATGCTGAAGTACTTTCTTTTATCTTCCTTTTGTCTTTCCTCTTCAGCAAATTATTCTGCAGTGGGGGGGGGGACCTTGATGAAAACCCATGCTCGATTGACCATTCCCCCCCGCCATAACCGAAAAGCCCAAAACAGTACAGCCACAGTTTTTTGTGGGTTTTTCGGACTACGTGGCCATGTTCTAGAAGAGTTTATTCCTGATGTTTTGCCAGCATCTGTGGCTGGCATCTTCAGAGTTTCTCTGAAGATGCCAGCCACAAAAAACTATGGATGCCGGTCATGAAAGACTGATGCAGTAACTAGGGATGGCATCTCTCCTCTAAATGCCTGCTTGGAGTCGGTAATGGGCTGGATGAGGAAAAACAAACTCAGCTTGAATCCAGAGAAAACGGAAGTACTAGTGATAGGCTCGCCCGGTCCGGGTGGTGAAATTTGTCCACCTGTCCTGAATGGGGTCACGCTCCCCCTGAAGGACTCAGTTCGCAGTTTGGGGGTGCTTTTGGACTCGTCGCTCCAGCTGACTTCTCAGGTGGATGTGACGGTCAGAAGCACCTGTTACCAGCTTCAGCTGATACTCCAGCTGCGACCCTACCTAGGCCGGGAGGACGTTGAAACAGTGGTACATGCTCTGGTAACCTCTCGGTTGGATTTCTGTAATGCGCTCTACATGGGGCAACCCTTGTACCAAACCCGGAAGCTTCAGCTAGTGCAGAATATGGCAGCTAGGCTGCTCACTGGCTGTCCCAGGGCTGACCATATAATACCAATTCTGCATGATCTCCATTGGCTGCCTGTTCACTTCCGGGCACAATACAAGGTGTTGGTTATAACCTATAAAGCCCTAAATGGCTTGGGCCCAGGGTACTTGGAGGACCGCCTCTCCCCATATAGTCTGCCCCGCACACTCAGGTCTTCTGGGAAGAATCTGTTCAGGATCCCGACAACGAGATATGTATCAACCTCACAAAGGGCCTTTTCTATTTCGGCCCCTGGGATCTGGAACACCCTTCCTGAGGAACTCCGCTCCGCCACCTCCCTGGATCTCTTTAAAAAGAGACTTAAGACCTTCCTGTTTCGGCAAGCCTTCCCCGATGCTCCTTGATGATATATGACTCCCCCCTATATGTACAGTATTATCGAGCACATTTAGCTGGCCTGGATTTGATGTATGATTTTAATCTGTATTTTGAAATGTTTTTATTGAAGATTTATTTATGTATTGCAATTTTTATCCTGTATTTTGTATTTGATACAGCAATTTTTACCTGTATGATCAACACGGAATAGCGGTTTATAAATAAAACTTATTATTATTATTACTACAGTGGACCCTTGTTATACGCTGGGGTTTGGTTCCAAGATTCCCAGTATATAACAAAATCCGTGTATGCTCAAGTCCCATTAAATATAATGACATAGCAAAATGGTGTCCCTTATAAAAAATGGAAAATCAAGGTATATTTATACTTTTTTGGAACAATTTCAAACCGTGTATGCTTGAATCCGTGTATAAGAAATCCGTGTATAAGAAGGGCCGGCTGTATTATTATTCGACTTCACAGTACAGCGTCTCTTCATAAGGTAATGTCCCTAAACATTGCAACCTTTCTGAATAGAGTGACCCAGCCTCTTGATAATTCAGTTGCTCTTTTCTATAACTTTCCCAAATCTATAATATCCTTAAAAAATATTTAGAGTCTTTATATCTCTCTCTTTAGCCACAAAGGCTTTGAAAGCTGCTTACAGATGGTTGATCTGAGATGACCAGAACTGTATGCAGTATTACAATTATACTCGCAATGTAGATTTTTGCAAAGCTGGGCAGCATGCAGTCCTCAAGACTGTTTTATGTTCCCTAGCCCCCTTCCAGCTGTGCTGCCAAAATCTGACAGCAAATAACATCATCAGATTTCAGCAGCAATTGCTAAACACAATTAAAGTGACCCTATTATGTTGGCTTTCAATTAGGTTTTATAGTTTCCTGCTGAAATTCAGTGGCAAACTGGGAGAACCTCAAATTCATGCTTGTTTTAATGGCTTATAGAGCCACTGAATTTTGGTAGTGGAGGACATAGGGAGAGGAGATGTGACCAAAGGGGGGGGGGCCTAGATCCATCAGAATTGCCCAGTCCTGGTGCAAAAGCATTTTTATATTGACAGTTCTCTTTTTATTTCATTTTACAATGAACCTCAGAATGGAGTTTTGCCAGGCAGAAGAAAGCTGAAATCTTCTCTCCATTCAGTTGCCCCAGGACATTGGTTGTTCCAGTGGAGATGATGAAGCCTTGCTGGAGGAAAAAGTAAAACATTTCTGGAACATATGCAGTGGGAACTAGTAGGGAGAGGTTTCAGTACTGGCTGGCTGTATGACCTTTAGAGGCATGCGTCCATGTAGTACAGGTCTTTTAAAATCAGACCCACCCACTCACGTGGTTTTAAAAAGTAGCATACCACCTAAGTCATGGACCTCCCTTCCCCCCATTTTTAACATATTTCGAGGCTCACTGGACTTGCACTCAATATGTACAAAATGCTGGAAAGGAGTAAGGAGAAGTAGAGCTCAGAAAAGGGACTTTTTTGGTCTACAACTCATGAATCATAAGTCACCATGGCCATTAGGAGTGTGAGAGAGGGAAACGTAACTTTTCCAAGCTCTGAGGAGAACAGTATATTGCTGGAGGCCATAGAAGGCTGCAACAGCAAACTGTAAAATAGGGAGAATTGATAGGTGACTTGTTGCAATTGAGGTGCAATTGGAGGGCCTTTTTATTACAAGAGCTGGAGACAGTGTGTCTTAGAGTTCCACGTGTCACTTCATTCTGATAATTTACTCTGGGAATCTTTCTGGGACATCTGCCATGGAATTCATTTAAACCTCATAATTATTGTGTTTTGCATTGCCAAATACTACAGATCTGTAGATCATAGCCAGGACTGCATTACTATTATGTACTTTTAAGACTTCCTGTCATTTGTTTACATAGATTGTACAGTTTCTGAAAAAATCTTTATAGCTTTTCCCATGTGGAAAGCAAATTTCTGCATTTAAAAAATATGTTTATGTCTGGCTTTGTATTTTGTACACCTTTTTCTAATTCACTTCACTGCTCATTCAGAATCTTTTATATCCATACATAACACAGAGGACCTTGTCTTGACTAAAATATTTCTCACAGTTTTCAGACATTGCAGGTGACAGTTTGAAAAGTCTGGGGTAGATGGCAGACTCATTTTACCTCATTTTGTTTTGACTAAATGGTTTGTGTTTGCTTTGCTAGGATCTCTTTCACATTACACAATAATAGCACTTGGCTATTGCTTTAATTGCCATAGCTGCTTCCTGTGAAGTTCTGTGATTTGTAGTTAGGAGACGTGCTAGAGCTCCTTAGTAGAGAATTTTAAATACGCCTCTTTAAACTGCAAATTCTAGGATTGCACAGGATTGAACTATGGCAGTTATACTTACAGTGGTACCCCGGGATACGAATTGATTGCGTTACGAAATTTCCGGGATACGAAAAAAATAGATAGGAAAAAACTGTTCCGGGTTACGATATTTTTTTCGGGTTACGAAAAAAAAATCCGGCGCGAAATTCAAGCCGCTAGCCGCGCTTCGGAAAAGCCTTTTTCGGGTTGCGAAAAAAATCGGGTTACGAACGCCGCGGCGGAACGAATTAATTTCGTAACCCGAGGCACCACTGTATATCTATAATTGTTTGGTGCTTCTCTTACAGGCATCCCTGGTGTGTTGCCTAGTCTCTTTTTTATGTGTGCCAGAGTGGGATACAGATAGATGGTCAATGAGAAAAGAATAGGGACATGCCCAAAATCTACCATGCAGTGGGGCAAAAGTGCTTCACAAGTGCAGAATTAGGTGCCCTGCCTGCTGTTGTCTTTGTGTTTAAACTTGAGGGCTGTCATTCTATCTATGGAGTACTGCATCACTCCCAAAACCAGAGTTGCCAAGTAAGTAATTCCATTTCCCTCTGGTTAAATTGGTTCCTTTCTCACCCAAGGAACCATCCTGTTTGAAATTATGCCAACAAAAGCATGCTAGATCAGAGGCCAGCCTAACATGCATCTGATTTCCCTTTTCCAAAGTCTGAAACATGATTTACAGTGCAGCAGGTCTCATCTGAACTCAACATGCTAAAATAACACCTGTTGATCTCTGGATTGGGCTCCCTACATGTGGGAAATCTATTTCATTGCTAGAAATGTCAACCCAACAATTATTGCAGCTACTTGCATGTGTGAAATGGCATTTCACATATGGCATCCCGTTTCTGTGCCTGGATTGGGTCCAGATTCTATACTTGTGGTTGTACTATTGCTGACTGTGGGATGACCAATCCACTGTTTCTATCATAACATTCTTGCTTAAAAGTGAGATGGTTTGGCATGTGAATGTGTCACTGATCTACGGTAGTGATCCCATGCATTTAATTGTATATCAGATAGTCAGTTGTAAGTATAATGACTTCTTAAATGGCAGACTCTCCATAGATAGCAGACCGAGGGCAGTGTGCCCAAGAGGAGATTTTCCTTTGATTTGCCATCCTTACCATTGGTTAAGTGTTTCCCTTGGGTTAAAGGCAACACTAGCAGATATACTGTATTTGGAAATGGAACAAACTATATGCCCTGCCTTAGATGGACGATTTAATTATTCCCTTCCATAAGTAGTCTGTTCTATAAGTAGTTCCTCTATTATGAGAGAAAATTTATTGTTGTGTACGTTCAAGTCATTTCCAACTTCCAACCTAAGGTGAACCTATTCGTAGATATATTTTTTTGCAAGATTTGTTCAGAGATTTGAGTCTGAGAGCATGTGATTTGCCCAGAGTCACTCAGTAGATTTTCATGGCCCAGCAGGGATTTGAACTCTGGTCTCCGGGGTCATACCCCAGTGCTCAAATCATTACACCATGCTAACTGCCCCTTAGAAGAAGTATGCCTCTGTCTATCAGTAGCTGGAGAGTGAGAGATGGAGGACGCAATTGTTCTCATGTCCTACTGGCAGTCTTTCTGGATGGAACTGGTCCGCTGCTGTGTGAATAAAATTTTGGACCAGATAGGCCTTCTTCTGATCCAGTCAACCTCATTTGATGTATTTGAAATTAGAGAAGTCATTTGTCATGTTTAAGCTCTTCCCTATCTGTCCTTTAGTACTGAAGAAGCATAAGGCACAGGATAAGGCAGTAAGGTATAGTCCTCCTTTACAACTGGTGTTAACAACAATGATAATTATATGTATATTTGTTTTGCTTTTCCTCCAGTCTGAGACTCAAGGTGGCTTACAAAAGGTAAAACATTTAAAAACTACACTTAAAATGTTTACTTCGTACAAAATTTTAAAATGTAATTAAACTATCAATAAAATGAAAAGGAGTTAAAAGCATAACCATTAAAAAGAAGAACAAATATAAACAGTGCCATGCATAAAATGCCTCCCCCCCCCCTCAACAGTCAGCTCTCAAAGACCTGCCAAAACAAAAAAGTCTTTAGTTACCTATGAAAGGACAGCAAACAGGATGTCAATCTAAGGCCCCATTCCCACTGGCCTATAACGTGGATTAGGATGTGAATCATGGGTGCATCATTTCCATTTGAGCGCGCATTTGACCCGCATTGTTCCGATATCGTTCCCATTGGAATTCAAATCTGAATCGAATTATCCTGAAAAACCTGAATTATAGGTCGGTAAACTGGTTTAAAAAAACAGTGGCTTTTTAGTGAGTTTTCCTGTGCCTCCCTAGTCTGATTTGGGGCAAATGAATGGGAACGAAAGGGTGTCTGATTTGGGAACCTGGAGATGGGAGGAGCAGTGCTCAAGGGGCTGGCCTGGGGGGTGTCACCCTCTTTGTTCTCTTTCTGCATCGCTGGCGCCATTTTCTTCCATTCGCATAGCCTTTCCCCTAGTGGATTGGGAAACAGGGTAAGGCGATCATGCTACATTGAGCTCCAAATGCAGTAAACACATTGCTCCCCCTGCAACCTCCCCTCTGCTCCACATTCATAGACCAACGTGTGAGGAGAGCCATTGAACAACATTTTAAACTATTATTATTATTATTATTTTGCCTCCACCTGAGTGCTTGAGCAGCAGATGGGCTTTGCAGTACATGCCTGCTTGATCACCCCCCAGACAGCGCAGGGAGCAATGGGGCAGGCAAAGGGATTTGGGGCAAATGGCTCCTCTTCTCTCTGGAGGGGACAAGTGCCTAAGCAGCTGATTGGCTGTGACATCAAGCGCTTAAGTGCTTGATTGACAGCTGATTTAAAAAAAAAAAAGAGGTCCCGGAAGGGCAATGGGAATGGGGAGCAAAATAACCCGCTTCAAATTACCACAGGGAAAATACCAATGGGAATGAAAACAGGGGTAAAAAAAAACCGGGTCTGTTTGCACTCGTTTTTAATGGGAACGAAGGGTCAGAATCGCAGTGAAATAAGCCGCTTTTTTTGCCCAGTAGGAATGGGGCCTAACTCTTCCTAGGAAAGGAGTTACAGAACCTTGGAACATCTACCAAGAAGGCCCTCTCATGTTTCCACCAAGTGTACCTGTGAAGGTGGAGGGACAGAAAGAAGGGCCTCCCCAGGACACAGGCAAGCTCATAAAAATAGATAGAGTCCTTCAGATAATTCCCATCCCATGTAAAAACAGATTGAAAGCAGGTAACAGCAATATTCAGCTCATTGGTGCTGTTTCTTCACCATCAAGCCTACTTATGCAGTTGCAGCTGTCTTTATACAGAAACGGTAGGAAAAGCCACAGGAAGTGAAACGTGTGCAAGGGAGCATTCTAGGCTACAGTCCTTGTTTGGAAATCCCATCAAATATAATGTCTCACTTCTGAATAAATTTTGTTTGGATTAGGGTGTCAGAAAGCAAAGTGACAGTTCTTACAGGCAAATGTGACTTGGGCGGTCTCCCTCCGCTCTGGTTTGCTCCGCGAGGAAGCTGCAGTGGACAAACAGCGCAGCTCTGTCGCGGAGCAAAAAGAACCCACAAAAAGTGGGTTCTTCTTGCGGCGTGTTTGTGATGCTGCAATGTACCAATGGCGCACTTGCGGTATCACAAAGGTGCCAGGATGTGCAGATGCTAGGCGTCTGTCACGTCAAAATGGCGGTGCCCGTATGTACAGGGCGCTGCCATTTTGGGCTGCCAGTACGTACTCGGCTAACCCTAGTACGTACTAGGGTTAGAGAACATGTGAATGGTGCGCGCTCCCTAACCCAAGAATCGCCGCCGCCATGTTACAAAATGGAGGTATGTATCCCGTCTTAGTGTCAGTACCAAATCACTACATCTTTAAACAAGTGTGAATAAAATCAAGACCAATCATATGGTAAAAATGCGAAGTGCATTTTATTTGTTTTTTAAACTACTTAAAATTTTAGATACCTTCAGTTAAATCATTTTGGTATATTATGTGGCATGTGTTAAATGTGGATCAACAGATCTACTTTCTCTTATGGTGCTTTTATACTGGGGATCTGGCATTTCCTCATCTCTTTTTGTATAACATCTGAGATGGTTGTAGGCTTATCTGTTAGGCTATATCTAGACAGATGGAGGAATTTTCCAATAGTAGTGCAGGAAAAGGGACTAATTGATCCTCTTCTCTTCCATTTTCAGTGAACTAGCTGGTGTACTAGCTTGAGTGTTGGACTAGGACACTGGGGGACCAGGGTTTGGATCCCTGCTTGTCCATAGAAACCTACTTGGTGACTTTGGGCAAGTCACATTGTCTGAGCCTCAGAGGAAGGAAAATGCAATCCTCCCCTGAACAATTCTGCCAAAAAATGCCATGATAAATTCACCTTAAGATTGCTGTAAATCAGAAAAGACTTGAAGGCACAAAACAACACCATAACTAGTAAGAGACACTAGGAATGTTATTGTGTGCCTTCAAGCCATTTTCGATTTGTGGTGATCCTAGAGTGAATCTAGCATGGTTTTTGGGGGGGGGGAGGCTGAGAGTGTGTGACTCGCCGAAGGTCACACAGTGAGTTTCCATGGCCAAGTGGCACATTGAACTCTGATCTTGAGTCACAGTCGGTTACTCAAGCAACTGCACAACACTGGCTGTAGTACTATCCTTTAATTCTGTTTTTGGAGATTTAGTATACATTTGTATATATCCACTTGTTTTGTTGTTGTATACAGATGGCCCTTTGTATCCACAGATTCTGCATCCATAGATTCAACCATCCACAGCTTGAAAATATTCAGAATTTCCCTCTCTCCCAAAAAACAAACCCTGATTTTGCCACTTCATACAAATAACACCATTTTACTATTCCGTTGCATATAATGGGACTTGAGACTGTAGATTTTGATATCCATGGGAGGTTCTGAGGCAAACCTCAGTGGATTCCAAGGACCCACTGGAATTTGTGTCCATTCACTTGTGTTCTTTGCTCCTATGTGCAATTATGTAATGCGTTTATGTCTTCTGTTGGGATGCTAAATTTATTTAGTGTTCCTTTCTGTAGCAGGCGATCCACAGTTTTTAGCTGGCCTTCGTAGTTAGCCAAAATCTGTTGTCATCTAAGCAGGAAGAAGAGGGTCTGGTCATGACATCATGTTGAGATTTGGAGACAGTGGTCCACCAGCACAGTTATGGTCCATCAGCACAATTATAAGGTCATGCCTCCTTGGCTCTAAGCTAGGGTGTGTGTGTCTTGAACCGGTAGTACTGAACAACAAAGAGGTTTGTTAATCTATAGGGCATCATACTGAGTTGCCAGCTTTTCCGTAACTCATTGTGAATCAGATTCTCCACTCATTTCATATCAAAAGCTAATAGGTGCTCACCATAGGTAAACTGGTCAGCACTTCTGTGAAAGTCTGTGTAGGAGTTACTTTTATGTGAAGTTGTATTAGTGAGCACTATGTATTTTCTGTGCATTATCATGTTGTGAGTCGCAATATTCTGTACTAGCAATCATATTGTAACATGTTGGATATGGAGTACGCTAAAGAATTTCAAAAGAAAATCAGTCTGTGCTTTACAGATTATAGCAAAGCCTTTGAATGTGTAGACCATGAAAATCTATGAATTGCTCTTAAAGAAATGGGGATGTTACAGCATTTGATTGTCCTAATACATAACCTATATTTAGGACAAGAGGCTACTGTTAGGACAGAATACGAAGAAAGGGAATGACTTCCAATTGGCCAATGGGTCAGGCAAGGCTGCATTTTATCAACCCACCTGTTTAAGTTGTAGAAAGAATATATCATACATGAAGCAGGATTAGACTTGGGGGAAGGAGATGTGAAAATTGGAGGAAGGAACATTAACAGTTTAAGAAATGCAGATGGTACCAAACTACTAGCAGACTTGGAATGATTACTGAAGAAAGTCAAGGAAGAAAGTGCAGAGACAGGTTTATAGTTGAACATTAAGAAAACAGAAAGAATGATCACAGATAATTTGATGTTGTTGTTGTTGTGTGCCTTAAAGTCACTTCTGATGTATAGCAACCCTAAGGCACACATATCATGGATTTTCTTGGCAAGTTTCTTCAGAAGGGATTTGCCATTGCAATCCTCTGAGACTGAGAGAGTGTGACATGTCCAAGCTCACCCAGTGGGTTTACATGGCTGAGCTGGGATTTGAAGCCTGGTCTCTAGAGTCATAGTCCAGTGCTCAAACCACTACACCATGCTGGTTCACAACTGTAAAGTGGACAATGAAGACATTGGAATAGTTCAAGATTTTACATACCTTGACTCAGTCCTTAACCAGAATGGAGACTGCAGTCAAGAAATAAGAAGACTAGGACTTGGAAGGGAAGCTGTGAAGGAACCAGACAAGATCATGAAGTATAAAGATAGATAATTGAACATTTAATTTTGGATTGTCCATGCTATTATATTTACCATTTCCATGTATGGTTGTGAAAGCTGGACAGTGAAGAAAGCTGATGGGAAGAAAACTCATTTGAAGTGTGGTAAAAGAGTTCCATGTGGACTGCTAAACAGACCAATAAATGGGCCCTAGAGCAAACCAAGCCTGAACTCTACCTAGAAACCAGGATTACTAAACTGAGACTGTTGTACTTTGTCCATATCATGAGAAGCCATGTCTCGGTATAAAAGACAATAATTCTTGCTAAAGCAAAAGGCAGCAAGAAAAGAGGAGGACCACATTCCAGATGGATAGACTCAATCAGGGAAGCCATGGCTCTGAGTCTACAAGAGCTGAGCAGAGCTGTTGATAATATGGTGACATAGAGGTCTCTCATTCATGGGGTCGCCATAAATCAAAGTCAACTTGATGGCAAATAACAATAACAACTGTAGTAACTGCAGGGAAGAAGCATGGTGTCAAGTGAATCTGTGTCCATATGTGCCTTCAAGGTGTTGATCAATTTGCGATAACCCAATTAATTTAATAGGGTTTTCTTAGGCAAGAAATATTTAGAAGTGGTTTTGCAAGGTAGTTTCCTTCCCCTGAAATATGCACCAAGAGAATTTACCATAACTTTAAAAGAACAGGAAGCACTGACAAATGTGTAGATCGGCTATGAATACTTCTTCCAGCCTCTTGCTCTAAAGCCTGGGGAATTGCTTGTGCTAAGCTTAACTGAGAAAGATAACTGGCTTCAAGGTAGATTTCCCCAGTCAGTTACACCCCTATGTCCTTCAGGTTCCAAGGAGGTAGGCCTCCACTTAAAGCAAAGGCTGGAATCATATGCCCTTTAAAATGTTGCTGGGTTGCAACTTGCATCATTTCTCCCCATTCCTATGGCTGATGGGAGAGGCAATGCATCAATATCTGGCGGATCACACAGTCCCCACCCTTGCTTTAAGCTGTGAGGGTGCTTTAAAACATGCTATAGAATGTAGTATGTAGAGAATTAGGCTCAGAAGGATTGTCTTCTTAATTTTCTTTAGCTTTGTGAACCTGCGTTTTTCCTATTCTTTAATTTTACCATCCACATGCCATGTCCACCTACTGTGCTATTAGAATGAGAGATTACTGATAAGACACTAAGAACATTACCACACAAGGCTTTTAAACCATGATTAAAGCTGGAGAATGGCATATTTGAAAATACTCATCACATGACATCTTTTTCAGTTAGCATATCCTTCCAACTCTATATGATAAGACCAGTGTGCCTAACCAAAACTGATAGTGTGACTGTTGATATATTGTTTTTAAGGTTTTTAATCTGTATGAAATTTTGATATATTGTATTGTATTTTATTGTAATATGATATGTAAACCGCCTTGATCTGGAAGAAAGGCAGTATATAAATAAAAGTATTATTATTATTATTATTATTATTATTATTATTATTATTATTATTATAGCTGCTGTGCCTGTGAAGCATTGTTAGAGCATCCCCTTTCATTGACAGGTAAAACCCGTCAGTAAGCTCCCAATCACACTGCTGCTTCATTACTATACAGATGTGATACTTTGCTGCTACAGTAGTTCCAATATTGGCAGTCATGTGGTCTTGGTGTCTCCTCCTCTCCCCACCTCTCCTCACTATTGCCAAGCAGACTGTTTTGGCAATTTATTTGGCTTCTAAGATTTCAGTAGGCATTACTACCCATATGCTTTCAAATGTCCCTTCAGCATTCATGGGGTCTAAGAACTTGTGTATGTTCTAATAATAGCTATGACTGCCTCTGTTCATCTGACTGTGCCATAGACACCAGCCTGAAAACATGTCTGCCTGTTTCACAGGGATGAATTTCTGTAAGTTGTAGGGGTTTTTTTTTGTTTGGGGTTTTTTTTTTTTTTGGTTTTGTTTTTAAAGATGCTTGTTACTGTGTTGCCAGATAAGCACAGTATATATTGATCTGGGTCAAATTTATTCCTTCCACACTCCCACTAGATATACAAGGTCCCTGCCATGTTATATGTCAGCTGCTAAAACTCAAAGTCCTCCGAAGCAAGAATCTTCCTTTGTTTGTGGTGGGACAACAAACGGCATACAGTGGTATATGGGATTTCCTTACCTTAATCTTTTGTTTGGGATTCATGCATACTACATTGTATGCATATGTGGTTGTACTTTCTCTTTCTTCCCCATCTCCCCCCAGGCCTGGTCCCTGGCTTGGCTGAGCTGTTGGGTGCTTGGCTTAGAAAGTGCAAAGTAGCAGTTCCCTCTCTACAAAGCCACACTATTCAGAAGAGAAATCTTCCTTCTACGAGGTTACATTTTTTGCCAGTGATTCAGCAGCACGTGAGTGGAAAAGCCTGGAGCCATAACTATTAGCCAGACCCAAAGACTCCCAGCCACTGTCACACAATCGTCTCGGCCAGGCCAAAAGCATCCAGACCAGGCCACAGGCAGATTGCAACAGACAAAGTGGCAGTGGAGGCTCTGAAACAGAGGCTGATGATGGATACAGCATATGTGTGATGCTGGGATAGAGCCCTTTGAACAGAGAGATATGCTTCCCTGCTTTGAGATGCTTGCAGATACTGGGGAGAGTTACTCTCTTCGGACTATGACTCCTAGAATCTACAGTATATCAGTTATGCTGGCTGGGGGACTGTGGGATTGATAATACTCAAAAGTATGTTTTCCAGGTTCTGGCCTGGATGCTTAAACCTCTTGCCTATAGCCATCCACAGAAGAATATACCTGAAATTCACACCCATCTTCTTTCAGTTCAGTGCTCTGCAGTGAGTGATGCCTTGTCTCCTAATTCACATGTTCAGTTAAATAATACCTTTACTGTATTGTGATCAGACAGTTCACATAATCTAACATTTGGAACTTGGAGTTATCCAGAACATGCTTTTCCACACTGGATTTTAAACAGAAGTGGGAAACTTGTTGGCTTCCAGTTTTTGTCACCCTGCAACTCCTCTCAGCTCTAGGTCCACAGTCAAAGATGAAGAGTGATGAGAGATGCAATCCAGCAACTTCTGGATGTCACAGGCTGCCCAGCTTTGAATTTTTGCATTTGGTGTGGATGTGCATGAGTTTATGCATATTTCCTAAAAGAGAGTCACTGCCAGTGAGAATAGACAGAACTGGTCCAGATGGACCAGTGATTTCACTATATATAACAGCTTTATTTGAGATATCATTTGCTGGTGAACAGGAATTCAAGTCAGGCTTGTGCCCTTCTTAATAGTAAAAGGAAAATACATTTAGCCTTAACAAAGAAAAACTCTAGACACGGTTAAACAACAACAACATGAAGAAAGAGTTCTTTGGCACATTGAAAGCTAACAAATACATTGTGGCATTTTGTACAATTGAAAAAGCAAGCTCTGGCTCATAGAAGCTTCTGCTATAATAAATATGTTAGTATTTATAGTGCCACAAGACTCTCAGATGTTTTTGTTGCCTGCTGCATACTAACATGGCTTACCCTCTGGAATTTAGACCCTATTAAACTGATTGGCAACATGTGTAAGAAGAAACAGAGCAAGTTCTTCTTAACACACTGAACAGTTTACTGATGGAATTTGTTGTTACAGGAAGTTGTGAGGGCCTGCTGATGCTATTGAGAATTTTTAAAAACTGTTTTCTTCCACCCCCACTGACATGTGTTACAAATATTTGTACTTTTAGCCCTGCTTTTTCACCTTATATGTAAAAACATAACTCTCTGGTTTACAGAACTTCATGGAAAATAGGACTAGCTTGCTCAGTTTAGATCAAATTATGCAAAAGCAAAGAATCCTGAGCAGAGAACCCAGGGCTTTAAAGCAGAAGCAGGAAAGTTGTGACCCCTCCCAGATGTTATGGGACTGCAGGCCCCATTAGCCCTAGACAGCATAGCCAGTGGTGAGGGATGGTGAGAGGTACAGTACAGCAACAGCTGGAGGGCTACTTGTTTATCCCTACTTCAAATGACCCATAGGTTACTTCACATCCTTTCTTTCTAGTCTCCTCTGATGTAGATGTAAAGGAAGAAAATAATTCCCAAGTAATTCCTGATTCCTAAATAAAATAAACAGCATGTATGTTGTATTTTGAACATCCTGTATTGTGTCTTTCTTTTCTTGTGTTTTCTTGATACCTATGATTATGCTTTTTATCAAATCAGGTCTGGTTTATCAGACTAGCTCCTGCTTTCTACTTGTGGCACAATGGGTTTTCAGCTTGTGGCTGATTTGTGGGTAGTTAACGTGTAAATCATATTTTATGGTAGAGATTCATTATACTTTTTGATTATCATTTTCCATTCCCTGGCCAAGATGTAAAGCCTATAAATACAGTAACAGAATCTATACTAAAAGCAAATAATTCTGTACTATCAACTGGGGAAGGCAAAATTAAATTAAATTGCTTTTTGCCAGACCCCCGAGCTCCACTGACTAGAGTTATATGAAAAAGACACATCTTTTGTTATACTCCTTCAGGTCAACTCAGACTTATGACAACTCTTTTCTATGCAAGATTTATTCAGATGAATAAATCTTGCATAGAAAGATTGCCTTCTTCTAAGGCTGAGACTTGCCCAAATCACCCAGTGGATTTCCATGACTGAGCAAGAATTTGAACCCTGATCTCTTGGAGGTCTAGTCCAACAATCATACTACTACACCATTCTGGCTGTCCACATACAAGGTAGCCCTGAACACATCCTGAGTCTTTGATTTTCAGTGTCAGAGTTGAACTGAGCTCAGTGGTCTTTCACCTGAAAATTCAGTCATCTTTCTTCATTTCAGTAGGTGAATTTAATTTGCTTTTTAAATAATAATTTTATTGTTGTTGCTTGACTTGAGTCTAGTGAAATGATTCCAGCACCACCTGTATTTAGTAGAGCTTCTGTTATCTACCTCCAGATACCTCCCACCCCATACATCTTGAAAGCCTACTCCATAGGGCTAGGACACCTTCTGAAGCAGGTTTTCATGCAAGTGTGTGGGGCTATAGTGAGGGGAAGATTCACTTAGTGGACAGCTGACATTGGATTTAGGCTTTTGGAGTCAGAAACCTGGCTATTCAGCTGTGAATCACTGAGCGATTTGTCAGTAGATTCTAATTGACTTTCGGTCCACTCCTGCTTGCTGCTTTTAAGAATATACTGTATTGTGTCAGTTTTGCATCAGTATTTTTAAGAGCATGAATTTCACCACAGTGGATAGGTGAGAGTTAATTTGAGACAGAGATTTATCAGGAATTCTTTCTGACTAATTGGAGGGTGGGGGAGAGAGGAGAATCACTGTGGGTTTCTTCTTGTGAACTCCCATGTGAGGTTTAGATAGGAGAAGACATAATGTTGAGGTCAATGGACTCTTGATTGATTATGACACAACATAAGTATTTTGATTATCTTTGTACTTGATGAAAATATGCAACCAATACTCAGAAGTCAGTGTCTTTCTTGCTTTGAATCTTTGGTGCTCTCTAGGACAGCAGTTGGTCTCTTTATTAAACTGTACCTGAAGACTTTAAATAGAGGTCAAGCATAAATATTTTTATCTGGGTAATATTTCAGTGCAGATAGTTAAAGAAGAGTTTATTCCAATGGCAAATATGCCAAATTCTGATGGCAAATATCCTTAATAGAAAAAGCTTTTAACCTCCACATCTTAGTAACAACAAATATCCTTACTTCAACATGTTTCAGCTGCATGTTTCCCCTGTCTTGGAAGCTGGTTGCACATAGTGAGATTCATGGTCTTATCTCTGAAATAAATAGAGCAAGAAGGAATTTCTAACATGGCTGAAAGCTCTCTTTGTGATTGTGATTTATAATGATAGAAGTGTAGAGAGTAAAAAGGAACGGAAGGCACTGTATTATTATTTGTAGCATGCAACACATACTGTCTCCAGGGATTAATGGCTTTGAGTTTCTCTTGCTGGCACAGCTACTGATGAACTTTGGAGGCTCGCTGTTGCTAGGATAGTAGTAAGCCTTGGGAAGGCTGCAGTCAGCAGTGGTGCTGCATCTGTCCACTAATTTCCTCTGTGTCTTTCTGTTTCAGTGATTAGAGCAAAGGCTGTCTCTGCAAAAGAGGTGGACTCCGGTAATGACATCTATGGGAACCCCATCAAACGCATCCAGTACGAGATTAAGCAGATAAAGGTAAAAGTAAAAATCATCACATGGGAGCCCTATTTGCATGGATTTTATCCTGTATATCACTGTCACACAGACTTACAGATATTTCACAGACAGAAATATATCACATCTGGTGGTCCTGCTTTGAGATAAGAGGATTTCTGATAGTATTTTATGAAAGTGTAGACATAGTGCAACCTCCAGTCTACCTGGATCCATTATTTGCTTTATTGCTAATTGTTAAAGAGTTCCAGAACTAGCCTACATAACTAAGATTTAGTACTATTCTGCTTGACAGCAACCAGAAAATAACTTAAACACTAGAACACTTGAAATGGACAAACAATACAGGGATTCGATATCCATCCCCATCAGGGAGCTGTTAGAGGGAGAGACCTTCACCTGGTAGAGAAGAACTCAACCTATGGAGTAGTCATCTGTCCCAGAGAACAGTTTTGCATCTGGAAAGTTCTTCTGGTGTAAATCAGCCACAAATGATAGATCCCCAAATGGGCAGGTCAAACGTACAGCCAGATCTATTTAATCCAAAACCTTCAGTCTCCCAGAGAGTCCAAACTGATATTCTCCTTGAGCAGGTATAACTAACCCTCCTATCTATTTCAGTATAGGTGGGTATTTTTAAAAGACCAACTGAGCGAAAAAGCTCAGAAAGTCATCTTTCATGCTAGAAAGCAAAAACTAGCTTGGCGAGGGAAGTAGCAGGCAATTGGCCACTAATTTCCTGCCTCCCTGTTAAGGAAACATCCAGTGAGAATTCCGTCTCAGAGCAAGGTGGCTAGATCACTGATCTCATTTTGAGAACATGATTTCTATTCTAATGGGAGTGTCTTAAGCCACCCCAAACCTTAGTGTGATGCATTTACCTGATCTTGAATTTGTCTTAAATGTTCCGGGATACATTTATGCAGGGGTTGGCAACCTCCGGCCCGTGGGGGCCGGGGATTCCGGCCCACAGAGGCCATTCTACCAGCCCCGGCTGTTGCTGCCGCCACGCCACCAGCACGGCAGTCGCGGCTTCTCGCCGCTCTGGGCGCCGCATTTTTTCGCCCAAAATGGCGGCAAAACTCTCACGCGACTTCCCTGAGGTCGCGCGAGACTTCGTGCCATTTTGGGCGAAAAATGGCGTGCCCAGAGGCGAAGTCTCGCGCGACCACAGAAAAGGTTCGCGAGACTTCGGCCTCCAGGAGGCCGCTGCGGCCGCCGGAGCCCTCGACAGGGCTCCGACGGCAGGTGGGCCCTGGGAGGCCGGTGCGTGGCTGGGGGCCCCCAGGGGCTCCGATGCGGGCAGGGGGCCCCTGGGAGGCCCGTTGCTGTCGCTGGGCCTCCGGAGGGCTCCGACGGTGGCAGGGGCCCCTGGGAGGCCCGTTGCCGTCGCTGGGGCCCTCCAGGAGGGCTCCGATGGTTGCAGCGGGCCCCTGGGGACACCCGTTGCCGTCACAGGGCCCCTCAGGCGGGCTCCTGCGACAGCAGTGGGCTTCCCAGGGCCCGTTGCCTTTGCTGGGGTCCTCCGGAGGGCTCCGGTGGGGCAGTGGGCCTCTGGCGTCAGGGGCCGGCAAAGAGGGGGAGGCCTCCAGCGCTGGCGGTCCCCGCCAGCTCTTTCCGGCCTCTGCAGGGCCTGGGGGCCCCTCAGTGGCTGGCAAAGAGCAATGTGCCTGGCCCCTGGGGGTGGAAGCTCCGCCCCCATGGGTGGGAGCTCCGCCCCCGAGGGTGGGGCTCCACCCCCAGAGGGTGAGGGCAGTCTAGAACTTTTCTTGTGTGAGAAGCATGTTTTATTTAAGCAAACAAACAAACATTTGCCCCCTGTGGAGTGTGAGTCCTATCATTATTTTTTCTAAAATTGCTAATTGTATCCACATAGTACATAATTAATGAGTTTAATTAATAACAGTGCAGCAGTTTTTTAAGAAAAATATCCATAAATGCAGGGGTAGGCAACCCTTTTGAAGCCGGGGGCCAGGTGCTGTCCCTCAGACAACTGGGGGGGCGAAGCCAGGGGGGTGAGCTGGAAGAGGAAAACAGCCTTGAGGAAAATACACCTGAGAATTTCAAGCAGGCAGGGCATCCTGTACCAGGTCCAGTGTCCACACTCTCTTCTTCTATATCCAGATTGGACTGGTGGCTCCTGTTTGACTGTTTGTCCACTGAGTTACTGTGACACTGCACTACATTTTCCAGTTCTGTAGGAGCAGGGAAAAATTTTGCTTGGCAAAATGGGGGTGCAGTAAAGAAAATGTTTTGTTTAGTTACTTTGTTTTTATGAATTTATTGTATTTTTGTGCTCAGAATATCAGAAGGATGCTAATTTATAGATGCGCAATTAGTTTAATTGCAACAGACATAGTATATCCAGAGTGTCATGTAGCCAAATTAACAAGCCAACCAACACAGCCTCTTTACCTTGAGTATGAGTTGCCACCATGTTCCTTTCCACAGGGCACCAATGTCATATGACTCTGGTGGGGGAGAGAAGAGTCCATTGAGAGCAGGCCCAGATGTTCTCTTTGTCTGCACCTGCATTCGTCACTTTCTTATTGACCAGTTGGCAAACAGATAGTAAAATAAATAATATTGGGTTTTGTGCTGGAACTATCTTGTCTACCCCACCCACCCCACTCTTATCCCAAGACTAGCAAAACTTGGGTGTTTATCACACTATACCAATATAGTGCTACTATTCCACTTTAACTGCTCTAGCTGCCTCCTGTTGCATTCTGGGATTTGCAGTTACCCTCCTTAAAACTGCAAATCCCAGAATGCAACGGAGGCAGCTGAGCAGTAATGGAATGTAGCACTATAAGGTATAGTGTGATAACACCTAGTTGTTGCTGAAAGTGACGACCATTGACAATACCTTTCTGTGCTATGAAAAAATGCTATTTATGTGGGATCTTCATCCTAGATTGTCTTGTGAAATTCTGATGTTATTATTATTTACACAATAGAGCCAGAACTATGGTTAGTGGTTTGGTGTTGGGCTGCGACTCTAGAGAGCGGGTTCAATCCCTGCTCGGTCATGGAAACCCAGTGTGTGACCTTGGGCAAATCATACTCTCTCAGCTTCAGAGGAAGGCAAAGAAAAACATCTTCTGAAGAAATCTTGCCAAGAAACCCTGTTCTCCTTGAGTCAGAAATAACTTGAATGTATCACTCACCACAACATAATTACTGGTCTTGGCCTCACATATCCTCTTCCTTCTTAGTGTTCAAAGGTCCTGACCAAGACATTGAATCATCTACACGGCTCCATCCTCAGCAGTGTGTGGAGTGACGCTGGATGTCGGTGGCAAGAAGAATTCTCATTGCAGGTAAGAAAGGGGAAAGATTGTTCCTGTGAATCAACCCTGTGCCATTCCCCACCTCTTCTCTTTATGGAGTGATTGGAGACATTTATTTTTAGCTGAAGTTCCTTCTGTTTACCATTTTGACCATCTAAGCCTCACAGTTGTAAAGAGCAATTTCTCCAGTAGGCAGATTAACATCAGTGTTATGCTTTGGAATTTCAGGAAGTTGTCTTCCTGAAGAATAAGCATTGCAGCTTTATATCTTTCCAGCTACAATCAGTTTATGCATTCATACACTCCAAGAGGAAGATAATAACATTACACAGCTTAACATAGTCTAGCCACATCCTTATAAACATTTTATAGTTTAGCAGTCTATTGTTATATAATCTAAGTCTATCTGTTTTACCATGTATCTCCTCATCTGATCATCAGCTAATTAAGAGACAAGCTTTTCTGCACATCAAAAGACCTCAGAGGTAAAAGACATTATCTGTTGATCTGGCTATCTGTTATCAGGCCTCATTGCATTGCATCTAGATGGGCTCTCACTCTCTTATTTTGTTATCTCTGTTTATATTTAGCAGGCACTATACCCAGACAGCTGGAGTATATCGTTTCTCTAAATAGAAATAACACTTTTCTAACCCAGTAAATTCACCATCAATTACCCCATGTTCTCAATCAAGTTTTATCTTGTTAAGACTTTTTACTTTTAATAGCTAGCCTGCAGGGCTTGGAACTGGTAAAATTTCATGACTAACTTATAAAACTCAAAAGGCTGAGGAAGAGGAAAATAAACATTATGCTTCCCTAAACCCGTTTTCTATGCCAAGTCAAGAAATACTTGTTTATCCACGATTTTGAGCTGGATTTGTTGCCTTGGTCTAGCTTTATTATTTTCTAGCTTCTGTACAGCATCCAGGAATCCATTATGATGATGGATGATCTTGTCTAGGAATGTTTAAAACAAACACAAAAACGTACATGGAACAAATCTACCCTTTCCCTTATGTGTCCTATGTGGACTGACAGTTGCTAGAATGAAACACACTCCCAGATTAAACAAATGCAGCTTGCTTTCAATGGTACAAGGAGGGTTTGTCCTTGATACATCACAAACTGCCCTCTGCTGCCCAGAGGAGCTCTGAAATCATTCAAATTTAATTTGTTCAGCTTTGTCAAGCGCCATCTCCTGGAGTTCCCATGAAGAACATGAGACAGTGGTTTTATCGGCAGCTCAACAGGAAACTTGAACACACACACAGCCTCACCAGGTTAATGAAGTGTGCTGGGAAGTCTGATAGTGGTTAGCAGTTTGACATTTCTTGTTAGGTAGGGACCATAGAATCATAGACTTTTAGTCTTGGCAGGGCCATCTAGTTCATCCTCTTTCATTGCAGAAATACACAGCTAAAATGCATAACTACCACCTGAAAGATACCTAGCATACTTCTGTTTAAAGACCTTCAAAGAAGGACAGCCTACCACCCTCCAAGGCAGTCTATTCCACTATTGAGCAGTACTCACAGTGAAATTCTTCCTAATATTTAGGTGGAATCTCTTTTCTTGTAATTTAAATCCATTGGTCTGTATTCTAATCTCTAGAGCAGCAGAAAACAACAACAACAACAATAATAAATTATATACTACCTTTCTCCCAATAATGGGACTCAAAGTGGCCAACAACATTTAAAAACAATACAGGTTAAAACACTATAAAAGCTAATTGAAAGTATAAAATATACAATTAAACAATAATATAGTAAAACGATTAAAATATTAATATGCATTAAAAACAATTAAAATAAAAAACTATATACAGACACTTTAAAACTTCAAAACCACCACCATACAACACGAAGAGCCCAACTCCAACAGGTTTTGAAGGCCTGGTGGCACAAAAATGTTTTAACCTGTCGCTGGAAGGACAGCAAGAACAGGGCCATCCTGGCCTTTCTGTGGGGAGAGACTTCCAAAGCCTGGGAGCAGCCACTGAGAAATCCCTCTCCCTTGTCCCCACTAAACATGCCTGAGAAAGTTGTGGGACAGAAAGGAGAGCCTCTCTAGGTGATATAAATAATAATAATAAATAAATAAAATTTTTATTTGTATACCGCCCTTCCAATGATCAGGGCGGTGAACAACATATTAATAATACAAATACAAATACACCTCAATACATATTAAAATACAACCATATTAAAATCAAAATTAAAACCCCATCAGCCAGCTGCCATTGCCGTCGAAGGGGGGGAAGACTAGCTGGAACTTAATTGGAACTTAATTCGGGGAATGCTGATCGAAATAGGAAGGTTTTTAGCTCCCTCCTAAACTGGGCCAAGGAGGTGGCCGAGCGGAGCTCTATGGGCAGCGTATTCCAGAGGGCCGGGGCAACGATGGTGTATGACCTCCTCGTTGTGGAGGCTAGTCTAGCCCCTGGAACCCTCAGTAGTTGCTGCCCAGATGTCCTGAGGGTGCGGGGCGGAATGTTAAAACTCTTTATGGATGTTTTTGTGTACGGAGATATCACCAAGCTCACTTCATCTGCTAAATGACATATCTTCAGATACTTAAAGAGGGCTATAGCATGGGAAGATGGGAACTTTCCCCATTATTACCCCAAATTCTTTGCATATTGAAGAGCATGAAGGACAAGGGCCTTTCCCTCACTGGTCTCCATTCTCTTCTGTCTTCTCTGTTGCAACATCCTAAACAAGAATGTCAAACCTACATTTCTAGAAAGTGCCATGGAACATCACAGTTTAAGAACAGTTTTATATTCACCTTTATAAAAGACGTATTGTGGGTTCCTCAAAATGCATACCTGGATAAGCTTTTAATAACTAGGCATGTTCAACTCATATAAAAGTTTATTGAGCAAAAGCAATGCAGAAGCTTTTAAGAATATGAATAGCATGGAGAGACTGGATAAGGAGAAATTGTGAAATGCTTTCAGTGTCTCAAAATGCAAAACTGCAGGATATCTTAATTAAATAGGTGTGGGAAGCAGGAAACAACACAAAAATCAACATTTCATGCAATGAGGTATTGTGTTAACTTTTGACATAAAGGGTTTTCAACATCATTCTGGGACTTCTGTCGTGTATACAGCTGGCTGCTTTTTGGAAGATCAAGTGCTAAGTGAAAAGGACTCAGCATATCAGTACATCCTGGTGGCATAACTGAGTCCTTCTTGCAGTTCATGTTTGTTTGTAATTGGTGCTTTGTGGCCCAGATGAGACACTTGCTGACTCTGAGAACTGATCATAGAATCATCAAATTGGAAGAGACCACAAGGGTCATCCAGTCCAACCCCTCACGCAGGAAGACAAAGTCAAAGCACTCCGGACAGATGGCCATCCAGCCTTTATTTTAGAACCTCCAAAGAAAGAGATTCAATCACTCTCTGAGGCAGTATGTTCCACTGTCAAACAGCTCTTAACTTCAGGAAGTTCTTTCTAATGTTTAGGTGGAATTTCTTTTCCTGTAGCTTGAATTCATTGTTCCATGCCCTAGTTTCTGGAGCAGCACAAAACAAGCTTGCTCCATCCTCAGTATGACATCACTTCAAATATTTAAACATGGCTACCTTGTCACCTTTTAATATTTTCTTCTCCAGACTAAACATACCCATCTCCCTAAGCCACTCCTCATAGGGTTTCCAGACCTTTCACCATTTTGGTTGCTCTCCTTGGGATATGTCCTAGCTTGCCCACATCCTTCTTGAACTGTGGTGCCTGGAACTTGACACGGTATTCCAGAATACAGAGGCACTACTTCCCTCAATCTAGATACTATACTCCTATTGATGCAGCCTAGAATTGCATTGGCTTTCTTTTTGTGGCATCACGTTGCTGACTTACGTTCATCCTGTGGTCTGCTAAGACCCCTAGTTCCTTTTTTTCATGTACTGCCATCAAAACCATGTGTCACCCATCCTATATCTGTGCATTTCATTTTTCCTGCTCAGGTGTAGTATCCTATATTTTTCGCTCTTGAAATTCATTTTGTTAGTTTTGGCCCAGCTTTTGAACCTGTTAAGGTCATTTTGAAGAAGCATTTGACATAGTGTATGTGTGTGCCTGTGCCCATGCCCCAACTAACAATCCCTTTGCTTTGTCAGGGAAATCTGAAGGCAATGGCAGGATGCACATTACTCTGTGTGACTTCATCGTTTCTTGGGATTCCCTCAGTCCTACCCAGAAGAAGAGTCTCAACCAGCGATATCAGATGGGCTGTGAGTGCAAGGTATATCTAAATTAGTCTTTTTCAGTTTTTGGACCTCCTGCTACCATGTATATGTGAGTTTAATTTGGAAGAAGAAATTGTTTGCTTTAGTCACTTGTTCAACATGAGGCAGATATGTGCAAAGAAATAATGATATATTGTAGAGTGGAATAGCAAAGATGGAAAAGCAGTTTGCTATAGATCTCACTGAGCAGTATCTGAATGAGTGACAACTGTGTGTTACCTATGCAACAGATCAATGGTTTGGAAACACCACATCTTGTCTTTTTAAAAACCTCTTGATTTTTGATAAACATCTGGTTTTTGCTAAGCCCAAAGACCAACCTGAGGTATCTGACATGCATGCTTTCTGCTGTATAACTAGTAGAAACTGATTCTTTTAGTTTAGTAGAGAAGAAGCCAGGGAATACTTGCCCAGTTAGCTCACTAAGACTGCAGACTTGCTGAGCAATATTCATTAATAATTTGGAATATGGTTCTCTTGAATGGCTTCAAAAGCAGGTTAGAGAAATTCATTTGGAGTACGGCTTGGAGGCAGTGTGCCACTGATTACCAGCTTCTTGCAGGCCAAGTAGGGAGACACTAGGAGAAAGCAATTGCCTTCAGTCCCTGCTGCTAGGTTTGTTCATTTATGCCAGTCCTTTCTATCCCATCCTTTGAGATATAAGGCAGATTGCTGCAGGTTAACACCAACAATCAGAAATAAAATCACTGTCCACACACATGGATCTATGCACGGAATATGACAAGTGATCAAGATCTCACATGGTAGAAGGCATGGTGTGGAGGGGGACGGGTTGAAGCACAAATAACTGTAGTAAATGAAAAAGTTGGAGATGTGCTGTTTTCACTTTGTATTGTTTTGTGGCAAAGCAGGGCAGTAGTTTGCCTCTTTAACATTTAAATATCAATTTTCATTCTGGAATAGTTGTCTTGTCCACACTTTGTTTTCACCAAGCTTTACACTATCAGTAAAATTTTGGGCTTTTGTTCTTGAAGTAAAAAAGGGCAAATGAACTCCAGACCTTAAAGGGGTTGATTGAAAGTGGAAAGGCTTCCAGATACTTTTTTTTTATTGTGCAGTTGTCTCCCTTATTCAAAGAATTTTACAGGAATTGAGTGTCCAGATAGTGTCTTCCATTTGTAACCTTCCTGTGTTTTCTCTCACCTTCTTCCATCTTTTTTCTTATCACCCCCCACCAAAAACAAACAAACAATAAGGGGAAAAAAGATAGCATAGTTGCTAGGAGCCTTCCACCTCAAAGCACCCTCCCTTTCTCCTGATTTTGGGCCTTTGTACACCTTCTCAGATGGCTGTATCCTATGGAATACTGGAATTTGTAGCTTTAGGAGATACTTGGAATTCTCTGCCAGAGATCTCTAATGCTGCAGTTCAAAGAAAAATGCACTAGAGAATTCTAAGTACTTCACCAAAGTAAAAATCCTAGGATTTTGCAGCACAGAGCTGTGGTTGTTAAAGTGGTAGCAAACTGCTATAATTCTACAGTGTAGATGCAGACTTAGTTTTAATGTGATTCAGTGAAGTGTTACATCACCACACAGAAAAGTTGAGGAGATGCTCCTTATATTAATGTTCAAGCAAATTTCCCAGGTAAGGTTGTAGAGCCCCATGATCAAGCATAATAAAAATACGGGTAACATTCAGTCTCTTTCAGCTCTGGAATCCTATGATGAGCATGAGATGCTCAAAGATTTTAAAGAAGAACTGACTTGCCAGAAGCATTTGGAATGCCACAAGAGGAAGATGGTTTCTGGACAGGATGGAACTTTGGCCGAGTTCCAGCAGAGCTCTTTTGTTTTTCTCATAAATGGCTTTTAGGCTGATGAGGGTGATGGTAAGCCCACACAAGCTTATGGCATGCCTCTTTTCTCCCTGCAGATCTCCCGCTGCCCCTCCATCCCCTGCTATGTCTCTGCTCAGGATGAATGTCTGTGGACTGATTGGGTGACAGAGAAGAACATCAATGGTCGGCAGGCAAAACACTATGCCTGCATCAAACGGAGTGACGGTTCATGTGCGTGGTATCGTGGGGTGGCTCCACCTAAGCAAGAGTTCCTTGACATTGAGGACCCTTGAGTCCCCAGGGTCACGGCAGTCCAGTAGCCAATAGCAACAAAGCCTATAAGAAATTAGATTGGTCCACCTTTGACATCACTTCCTGGAAACAGCATGAAAATAAGGTCTCCCAGGCAGGTACAATAATAGAGAGGGTGGAGGGGGGCTAGGGAATAGGATGTCTATACCACTTGTATATTGCTTAGTCTGTTTCCTCTTCTGTATTGCGCCAAGGCATATTTTCTTTCTGGGTCACCATTGCCAATGTGCCAGAGCACAGTGGGGAGAACAAGAGTGAACATAGGATTGGCTGAAAGGTATTGCCTCTGATTCTGTGTAGCAGGCCTACCAGGTTCTTATTGCCTTGAGAGAGGGCATCCCTTGTTGTGAAGGCAGCTTACTTCCCCTCTGTTTCCCACACTCCTGCCTTCTCCCTAGGCTGAAACCCATGTATAGCAATCAAACCCATGTTAACTGCCTCCCTATGTTCAATCCTTCAGAGTCATTCTCTTCTGTCTGCCACATTTCACACACATACGGTGGAACAAGTGCTAATCTGTCTCTTAGCCTCTGTCAAAGATGGTGGTGGCTCTGCCATGAATCATGACTTCCCCTTGCATTGGTGAGAAGAGTTGCATTTTAATAATATAACAGCCTATTGAGAATTAGCCATCAGAGGGTGGGATGGATGTCTGTCTTTCCAAGGGCAGTATTTTAAAGACATTAATCTAGTTAATGGATATTAAGCCCCTGTTCCTGTGAGATGTGCACATTCTGACTATGGGTTCTTAGCTGTGAAGTTTCTGTGAAAGTACATTTGCTTGGGACTTGGGGTTTGTGCATCAAGACTCCTAGTTAAATCATGTGCTTTTACTCACAACCTAATGCAGGCTTGTGCCACTCATATAAATCTGGTACCAAAGCCCCTCCTGGCCAGTGGAAAGACTTGCTATTCTTATTAAGGGTTCAGCATTTTGTCACTCAAAGGAGGTTGAACTTGCTGGTTGAAAATTCTTGCTGTGTAGTGTATTGATGTTTAAGATGGCCAGCAGAGCTACAAGCCCTGTCATCTACCCTATATAAAAATGGATTATTATGCCAAGAGCTCCTCAGAAGACAGGAGCATGTGTGTTTTCTTCCCAAATATGTGATGACAAGAGCTGGCAGGTCAAGGTTTATCCTTCTAAACTGTGAGTATAAAATGCTCTTTTGGAGTAATGAATCAGATCTTGGCTGCCTGCACAAAATAAAATAAAATGAAAGATCACTTCACGTCTCTGCCTCCAACCCTTTACCCCCCTTTTCTGAGCCACTTATTTTCCTTTGCTGTGCTTCTGCTCCCCCTACATGCTCTGCACAGCCACCCTCTTCTTTGCCATACTCAAAATCAATCTGGAGGGTGTCCAAAAGAGTTCCATGCCAGACCTGCCTCTAGTGGCTTTTCATGCTGTTCATCAAGGTAGAGTTTAAAGATGTCATATTGGACCAGTCTGTTTAATTTCAATATATTTTGGAATAAAAGAAAAAAAACCTGTTCAGTCCAATATAAAACTCATGTTTTGCTTCCTGTATGGTTATAGTCTATGTGACATTTACCCCTCTCTCTTTTTCCCTCCTTCCTCTCCCTCTCTCTCTGCTGATATTCTTTGATTTTAATGTTTTCCATTTGTTTTGGCAATCAGTTGTATCATTCCTCTTTCCATTATTTTTTCTTTAAATTCCATGTTTAGCTATTAGATTTGCACTTATTCTTGTTTTTTAAAGGGGTTCTGCATTGGAAACTTCTAAGATATAGTGGGAAGAAGGTTGAAATATGTGGAGGGTGGAGTCCCTCCCGTTACTCCTCAGAGCAAGCGGGAGTAATGTTTCTCCTTCTGTCTTTCTATTCATGGCTCCGCAACACGCACAGACCTTTTCTTCCCTAGAGGTTGGAGGCTAGTTGTGACATGTGACTGCTTCTTGCTAGCCAGTTTGCAGTTTGTGTGCTGCCAGTGAGCAAGATCTATTTGCCATTCCAGTGGCAACCATTATGAAAGATCTATTTATGGAAGAGCAGTTATCAAAGACTCCTCGATTGGCTTAATTTATAGTTGTGGGTTTTAGTGGCTCACTGAACCTTCCATGATATATTATATATGCACACACACACTTAACAGTATCCCCTTCTTCATGCCAGCCATTCAAAATATTTAAAAAACGTTTACATTATTTTCAAATCTTTGCTTAGTAAGTATGAAAAATAAGTATCTTAACGCTGCCATAATTTAAAGCTTTTTGGGGAGCTGGGGCTGGGATGTTGTTTGGTGGGTGGAGTAATATGGGGGGGCAGGGATGGGGGGGACCTCTTTTGTTGTTGTTGGATTCTGAAAGCTGAGATTTTCTTGTGCTGGGAACACATGAAAGTTGTTGAATAGACAAGCAGACTGTGCATGTCTCTGATGCTTTGTATAATTCATACGTGGACACTTGAGTCTTCGGACAATAAACAGTATTATCAAATAAAATGGGAATAGTCTCTAATTGTCTTGAGTATGCTTTATTTCTACTGAGGAGCAGGCATTTAAAATATACACTAGAAATTCTTCCTGAGCCTTTTAACATCTGAGAACTGTTCAGAAAAGTGGCATGCTGGTGGCAGGATGGATCCTTGTCTGCAATCCATGCCCCCTGGCACAAATTGATCTCTACTTTGTAGTGTCCAAGGCTACTGATTTACATGGTTCTTGTTTCCACAAAGACTCCTAATGCTTTTTCTTCATTTTGATGCCCATCAAGCCTCTGTTTCTCAGAGCTGGAGGTTATATCACCACTGGTTCTTAAGTGATAGCAAACTCTTAATTCAGAAACAGTGATTCGTAATGAAACAGATTTAATGTATCGTCAAACAGGTGTGCTTCCTCTTCACTGAAGGAATCTAACAGCTCTCAAAAACAATGGAAGTCCAGACTTAATTTATCTTCTATTTTATTTAGATTACCTAGTGAGCAATTGTGCAGAATTGTCATATTTCTGAAATAAGGATGCTTCATGGCTTCCTAGCAAATGGTCCTGGAACTTTCTAGATGTCATGGATGCCTACACGGATCTTAATGTTGTACAGACATGGCAGAAAAGGGCTTCTGGTGGTGTTCTGCACTCTCCACTGCTCAACAGCTGGCTGGCTGCGTGTGTCAGGGACAGTGTTAAGAGCCCCTTCAGCCTGTGGTACCAGGGGACTTCCAACATCCCTACTGGGGCTGCCCTGTTGGGAATGGCTTAGTACTTCAACTTCATGATGACAGCCCTGAAATCTGCTCCAAGTGGTATTAGGCCCCACTGATGGTGCTGAGCACACTCTGGACTTAGTTTTCAGTGCAGAATGGGACGATATTTATATTAACCTTTGAGTGGAGGTTGGTGAAATGGCCATGTCAGTGGACACGATGGGTCCTGAGTATCCCTTCTCATAGAGTGGATCTAAACCAGATGCTTCGGTTTCTAGGGAGCCATCGGTGTTGAAATGAGTGCATTAGTGACTAGAGCGACATTTGGGAGAAAACATGGAGAGTCTGACTGAACATAGGCTAGATCTTTTTTGAAGGCTTACTACCAAAAAATAATGGGCAGACATCTGCATTTGCTAGGAGCTGTTTTGTGTAATCAAGGCTATTTAACAACATATAGCACAAAAAGAGACTAAAGACCTTTCAAGAACCCATTGTGAATAATTTGCTCAGCACTTTGCAAGCACAATCACTCTGATCCATTTTTACTTTAACTTTCCAGCTAATAAAGACCCAATGGACATAACCTTGGCCCCAACTTGTTCAGTCATAATGGATATCTGTCCATTTGTACTACCCAAGAGAATTGACAGGATCTTTGGAGAGATGAGAACCACCATGCGTTTGCTAGATTCATGTCCATCCTGCTAAATGAAAAGGCTTGGGGTTGGGACTGGCTGAGTGAATAAAGGGCAGGGATGGGGAAGTGTGGACAGAATCCTGTTTTGTGCCCCAAAGGCGTCAGAACCTATCTCCAATTTTGAAAGGGGCAGTAATTGCCTCCCAATGACTGAAAATTGTCCAAACCACTACCAACATCTGGCCATTTGGATCTGCTTACCTCCCACAAAGCCTTACAACCTCCTAAAATGGCCATTTTGCAACAACAACAAAAGTGAAATCAGAAGTGATGTGATGCTACTTAATGCTATTTGCTTCTGGGTTCTCTGCTGCTTCCCATTCTATTCAATGCAGGTGGTAAATGGCCCAGAGAGGTTCTCTCTCTGTGGGTTGGTGAGAGGAGCAGTGTGCTGATGGCACTCAACACTATTTTTCCTCTCCAGCTAAATCTGAGGAGGCTCTCTGGGTTTTTTTAAATAATAATTTTATTTCTATAATACATAAACAATACACATAAAATAACATCACAATCTAGGTTATATGTTTTGTCACTTCCTGATTAATCACTTCCTATGTTCCCTTAGTCTCAAAACATCATAACTGTATCAGGTACATCTGTGATTTATTTTTTTAGTAGTCCTCATTATAAACCCTCACCCTCTTTCAAGAAGAGGCTCTCTGTTTTAAACCAGCATCTGCTGTCAATAATGGACTAGATGAGGATGAACAAACTGAAGCTTTATCTACATTAGAGGTAAAAGTGAAGACTTTCACTGCTGGCACCCATAGTTTTTGTGGGTTTTGGGGGCTATGAGGCTGTGTTCTAGAAGTTTATTCCTGTGTAAAGGCTTCCCCTTTGACAAGGGTCCAAAACACACTGCAAAAATAATCCAGTTTGACACTGCTTTAACTACTTTGGCTCAGTGCTAGGGAATCCTGGGAATTGTAGTTAATCGTGGCAGGAAAGCTCTCTGACAGATGGCTCAATGTCTCACAAAACTACAGTTCCCAGAATCCCATAGTATTGAGCCAGGGCAGTTAAAGCAGTCTCAAAGTGGATTATTTCTGGCTTGGGCCTCTTCCTGGGCTTCCTTCACTGCCCTACATATGCCAGCATCCCATGGGAGGGAGCCATGTCACACACTGCATTGTTTCTAGAGCCTTCCCTCCTCCACACATAGCACTGCATGCACAGCCACGAGCCTTTCAAGATCTAGGAAATGAATGAAGCTGCAGCCAGGCTTGAGGAAGAACCTGGGCATTGCACTCATTTGCAGCTGCAGGGATTGGGTCCCAATTGCAAACCTTCATCCTCCCAACCGGGATCTGCTCTATTTCCCTCCTCCTCCCTTTGCGAGGCACGAGGGCGCCTTCTCTGCGGGACACTGCGGTGTTTGGGGCCTCGCTTCCCTCCGCCTCCCACAATCCGGCCTCTTCCCCCGCCCTCTCATGCCGTCCTCCTTTTCCAGGACGCCCCACACTTCAGCCTCCTTCTACCCAGGAGGAATCCCCAGACGCCCTCCATTTTGAGCATGGCCAAGAAGCATGGGTTTACATTGCTAGGAGTGTTTTTAAGCTTTTATTTCCTGTCCAGGACCAGGAGGGATTCCCAAAGCGTCCTCCATTTTGAGCAGGACCGAGAAGCACGGATTTACCTTTCTATGAGTTTATTTAGCGTTTATTTCCCAATCCCAGGAAGAATCCCCAAATGCCCTCCATTTTGAGCAGGACCAAGAAGCACAGATTGACATTTCTGTGAGCCCTCCATTTCGCGGCTCCTTGGGGCACAGGGGCGGCTGCCACGGAGTAACGCCCTCCCCGGGCCCTGAAGAGGAATATTATTATTATTATTATTATTATTATTATTCCCACAAAGAGGAAGCGGGGCCTGGGCCTGGCGTCACTCAGAGGCCTCGGGCGGGCGGGCGGGCCTCTCCGCTTCCTCCGCCCCTTTAGGGCGAGGATTGGGCCTTGCTCGCTCGGGCCGCTGCTCCTGCGCTGCGCCTCTGCTCTCCTGAGGACGCGGCGGAGACACGTGTCTGGGGCTGCTCGTGTGGATGCTCGCATGGGTGAGTGCAGAGGAGGACTAAGAGCACCCCTTTCCCCTGCACCCAGCTAAGGGAAGCGAGCCCCGCAATGCGTGGAGCAGCAGGGGAAGATGGCGGGTGGGTGGGGGAGACGCGTGTCCTCCTGGGCCTCCTCTAGGCCGCGGCGGGGCCTCGGTTGCCATGGCCCCCTCGACCGGGCCTCGAGTGGGACGGAGCCCGCTGGGGGAAGAGGGAGGCCGGGGCTGGTGCCGCCGGTGGCCTTTGCCCCCAGCCAGGCTGGGCTCTTCGCCTGAGGCCCCCGGCTCCAGGGTGCCTTCCTTCCTTCCTTCCCGGTGCGGAGGGAGGTTGTCGCTGAGTCTAAGGAAGGAGGAGGGGGATGTGGAGGACTTAGGCCTTGCTTCCCTCTGCGCCCCATGGCCACCACACAGGGCCCCTCCTCAGTACACCCCTCTCCTTTAAGGGTATGGGCACTAGAGAGCCCCCCCCCCCCCCCCCCTTCCCCCCCCCCCCCCCCCCCCCCAACCCATTTCCTTTAGGGATATTACTTCTAAACACTCATTTCCTTTAGGCGTATTAGACCCTAAAGACCCCCTCCCCAGCGTCCCTTACGCCCTTCTCCAAACGCCCCTTTCTTTTTGGCATATTAGCTCCCAAAGCCCCCCCACCCCAATGCCTCCTAGTGCCCCGTCTCCAAATCCTCCTAAAGGACCCCCCCCCCCATGCATCTTAGTGCCCCTTCTCTAAACACTCATTTCCTTTAGGCATATTAGATCCTAAAGACCCCCCCAGTGTCTCTTAGCACCCCTTTTCCAAACACCTTTTTCATTTTGGCATAATAGCTCCTAAAGGACCCCCCACCAGTGCTTCTTAGTGCCCCCTTTTTAAACATTCCTTTCCTTCTGGCACAGTGCCCCTTCCCCAAACACTCATTTCCTTTAGGCTTATTGGTCTCTGTGGTACCTCAGAGTGTGGTCACATCATGCCACTCCTGGGAATCCTTCTCCCAGGGTGGATGCCAGTGTCCTCAAGTCAATTTGCTCCTTAGGTCTAAGGGTGCACATGGTGGGCAACACCATCCCCTCGGTGTTGTTCCTGTATCATTTGTGGCCTTCATGCCCTTGACTGCAGTATGAGATGCTGATGCTGCTTCTCTGACAGAAATCAGCTGAGTCCTGTCAGCTAACACCCCTTGGCTGTCAGGTTTGTCATACATATGGAACAATTTTGTGTGTCCCTGTTGGGATCCAAAAGGTGTGAGTGAGCAACTTGCTTCCAGGCTTAGCTGTGTGAAGTACACATCTGAGGCCAGGCTGATGCTGAAATGAAAGCATCCTTGCTAAAGAACCGTTTCCCCCTCTCTCATCACCACCCTGTGTAAGGATGCAGCTGTGGGTGTCTCTGATAGTGATGGTCTGGTTGCTCATTAAAACTGACTGTTTAGTGAAGTGACTCAGGAGGCAGGGACTGTTAACATCTAGTAGTGTTCACCAGGTAAATAGCTCCATTGCACTGACGTCTCCTTGCCAGCAGTCTTCATGGGAGTGCAGGGTTGTCTCTGGTGAGGCAGCTTGTTTACCTGTGTCACTGTGCCCTGTCTTCTCCAGATGGCAATACTACATGCTCTTTTCACAGTAGCTTCTCCACATACACCCATGTATGTGTCCAGCATCAGGCTTTGGGTCTGACAGAGTAGTTGTGACCTTTCTGATGAAAGTTTCCTTTCTGCTTTAAGGTCTCCATAGCACAGGATGACGAGGTGAACCCCTTAATACCAAGCATGGGTTTGTCTGTTATGGAAATCTGTTATACTTAAGAAGATGTGTTCTTGTATTCAGCATGTATGGCTGCCATGTTTTAAATCCTCTGTTAGGAGAAACATCTGGGGTTTTTCATTGAGGTATTCTCCTCTTTCTGTTGGTGATCAAACTTTAGGGCAATTCAAACAGGTGTAGCACAGTGTTTTTCTTACATACTGCTGCTGCTAACCTAACAATGTGACAAAGCTCCAGATTAATAATTAAAAGGCTTATATAGCTCCAGAACTCAGAAGAAAACACTGGTGTTCACCCATCCAAGTACAGTACTAACCAGGACTTTATAATAGGTCTTTGGTCAGTAGAATTTCTATTAGCTGTCCACGTCATGAGATCTTGTCTGTAGACTTTGTTTTTTGAGAGTTTCCTGTGGCCTTCTTTATGCTGAAAATTCTTTGTACAGACAAAGTTTGTTTTCTTGGGAGCTTTCTCTTTGCTGAAAGGTGGAGGATAATGGATCACCAGAACAAGGGATGCTAACAGTTAGATATTTAGGAGCCTTACTGACTGTGATTGCATTGGAGACATAATCCATACTGTAGAAATAAAGCAGTTTGACACCACTTTAACTGTCATGGCTCCATCTTATGGCATCCTGGGATTTATATGAACTTCTTTTTATATTGCATGTAAAAATACAGTGGGCCCTCCACATTTGCTGGGGTTAGGGGCAAAGGACCCCTGTGAAAGTGGGGAAACTGCAAATTAAAAAAAATACTGTTTTTTGACCTGAGAGAACACCTCTAGTAAACTCCTCTGGCACAACTCTATTGTCAACACCTACCAGAAATTGAACACAGAATCATGCTAGAGAACGTACAAATGCCCAGAGAAGTGTTTTCTTTGGTAATCTCTTAAATCCTTTGGCACAACTCTGTGGTCAGTTTCCAGCAGAGTTGTACTGCAGGACCTAGAGGTTCTTAGAGAAAACATAGAAATCAAAGCCACAAATAATGAAAGCCTCAAAAGTCAAAGCCGCAGGAAGGCTAACTGTATTGTATTCTGGCTTTCAAGAAAGTAAAGTTTCTACTTCTGCTCATGAGTGTTGTCTTGAAGTACAGGAGCAATGTCTCTTGTGAATATATATATATATATATATATATATCAGTTTTCTTTTAGTTTTTCTTGGTAGTTAGGGTGTCTGTGGTTATCATGAACAACTTGAAAAAAATAATGTAGTTGGGAAAACTGAATTTATGGCTATATTTCCAATTTGCCTCATGTAGAATGCAAAAATTCGGAACTGTGTTCCAGAAGTCTGGAGTTACATTTGGATCCCCTTGTTTTGAAATTAAAGTAGTGGTGGTAATGATTTAAGGAGCCTAAATATCCTAAAGACATCAGATTGTGGCTGATTTTGAAAGCTAAGCAGGGCCAGCACTGGTTAGTATTTGGATGGGTAACACCAATGATACCAGGAGCTGTAGGGTACATTTCAGACGAAAGAACTGGCAAAACCACCTCTGATTATTCTTTGCTTAAGAAAACCCTATGAAATTCACAGGGTTACCATACATCAACAGAAGATTTGAAGTCATGCGCTTGCACACACATTGGTTTATTTAGCATCAGTGTACATGGCATTTCTCAAACTAAAAGAGAACCTACTCACAGTCTAAAATTCAGCTGAGGAGAGTGTAAAGGAAGAAGAAGGGGGAACAGAGACTGGAATAAACAGGGAATTTAAGGTAAATCTTGTTATATGTATTTAGGCTCAGTAACAGGAGCGTGTGGGGATGTGGGGGTTGTATAAGAGTCATTGTGAAGACACTTGGTTTTGAGGCCAAATAACTTCTCTTGCAGCTTTCCCTTGCAAAGCAAAGTTCCTCTGGTAGCAGGGCAGCCTATGCTGCTACAGAGTGATGCACAATGCCCATAGTGGACAAACTGAAGGAAGCCCTAAAACCTGGGCGGAAGGACTCTGCTGATGATGTTGAGCTGGGCAAGTTGTTGGCAGCTTCTGCCAAGAAGATTTTGTTGCAAAGGATTGAATTTGAACCAGCCTCAAAAAGCTTCTCCTACCAGCTGGAGAGCCTGAAAAGCAAGTATGTTCTATTGAACCCAAAGACGGAAAATCCTAGTCGGCACAAGGGCACTGAAGAAGGACCCAACAGAAAGCAAGGTGCTTCTTGTGCTCTACCTGTATACGGGTTGGGGGGTGGGATGGGATGGGATGGACTGGCTGCTGTGCCTGGTGTTGCTGACTCTCCTTTCTCTCTCGCAGGCATTGAGCATGTTCTAGGAGGTGATGGAGTGCCAGCCCCGCAGAAGGTCCTCTTCCCTTTGGAGCGTCTCTCTCTGAAATGGGAGAGGGTGTACCGTGTCGGAGCTGGGCTCCACAACCTGGGCAACACTTGCTTCCTCAACTCCACCTTGCAGTGTCTGACATACACTCCGCCTCTAGCCAATTACCTGCTTTCCAAGGAGCACAGCCGCAACTGTGAGTGTAGTGTTGGGACTTTGGAGTGTTCTCTTTCATGCAGAGGAATTAATGCTTCTGCCAGTGGTCTGAGGCTTTTGATTTGTGCTTTTTTACTTGGAGTTGACGAAGGCAGAGGCTGCAGTGGTGCCCTGCTTTGCATCCTAGTGTCACTCTAGCAGAAGGTTCAAGTGTTGGGCTTGGAATCAAGCCAGGAATGGGCACATTGTGGCCTTCCTAATGTTATTGGAGTGCAACTCCCCTTACCATGGCTATACTAACCAGAGCTGTTGGGAGTCAGAAGTCTGGCAAATTCTTAAAGGTCACAATTAAGTCCCCTAGCTTTAGTTATCTAAACAAATAGCAGAGCAGGGGTTAGAATAGCCTGAAGAGGGTGAAAGAGGGTAAATTGATGGCCACAAGAGCCACCAAATTCAAAGTCTCAGCCTCAGAGAAAGACAATGGAAAACCTCCTTTGATTACCTAAATCTTAACAAGAAATCCCCAGAATAGGGTCGCCATAAATCAGAGTTGATTTGAAGGCAGATAATAACAATAAGAAGCTATAGTGTTAAAGATACTGTTGGTACTTTGTTGCTTTTTGTAACGGTTTTGGAAGCATGCTGAATTATTTGGTCCTAGGCTTTATGTAGCTGAAGTCTCAGAAGAGTGCATGTGATGAAAGGAAACGCATTGGATCTAGCTGCAGTAATCAGGCCCTAGTACCATGTGAGTTCATAGAGTTGTTATACTTGCCATGTAGTGACTGTGGAGGAATGAAAGGCAGGGACGCAGGACATGTAGATCCAAGGACAAATTGGCACACAGTGCATCTCACCCCACCCCAAAGAGTGCTCTGCAGCAGAAAGTTGCTTTACAGGCCACTGCATTTATCCTTGCAGCAAAGGTCTGTCAGGCTGTGTTAACAGCTGCAAAGGAGGAGAGCCAGGATTTAGTTGTATGAGAACTGCTGCACTAAGCAACCATCCTATTCTTGCTGGTAGTGCTGACTCCTTGTTTGGAAAGAGATGTGTATGACTGTGATTGGAGGTGGTTAGTAGATATTTGGGTTGCAGTAATGGTCATGTTGCACCTGTAGACATTACATGCAGGTTTCAGAAATTTAACCTGTTTCTCAGTTATTGTTTTTGCTCAGCAGAAAGTATAGCATTTTGAGCCTCTTCAGATATGCAGGGAAGGAAGCTTCTGCCATGTAGCTATGATAGGATTAGGAAGGTATACAAGTACCCATGCATGCTTGACTGCAGTCAGAGTGCAAGCTTGTTAGCAAGATGATGGCTCCCTGATGTAAGCAATAAGAAAATGCCTTCGGAAACCATTTATACTCAACTATCAATCGCCCTCATGTATAAGTCAAGGGTAGGTTTTAGGCCAAAATTGCAGATTTTAATATGACCTGTGGATAAGTCGAGGGTAAAACATAGGGGCGTGCATCAAAGGATGTAAAGCCTGAAGCCAAGGAAAGCGATGCTAAAGAATTTACAAAATTTTGGTAGGCATAAATGTTGTGCTCCTCATAAAGGCTGGATGGATGAGAGAGTAGTTATAGATGGCCGATGTTTATTTTAGGTGCTCTCAGGATGGACTAAGTACTCACCTGTAGGCCTGTTACAGACTACCAAAATAAAGCTGCTTCGGGTCTCTTTGGAGGTATGCTATTTAAATGATGCATGGGTCCTAAGAGTCCGGAGGTCGCGCCAAAGCCACACTCCATTCCTAAGCACTGGAGTGCAGCTTTGGTGCAGCTTCCGGATTCTTAGGATGCATGCATCATTTAAACAGCATATCTCCAAAGAGACCCGAAGCAGCTTTATTTTGGCAGTCTGTAACAGGCCTTAGTCACTCTACTCACTGAAAGGGGATGACTCCTATATTTTTTTAAAGTAAAAATTAAAGTACACTTCTTACATTGACTCGTGGATAAGTTGACCCAGGTTTTTGGAGGTCAAGTTTTGATTACATTTCTAGACTTATACATGAGTATATACAGTAAGTATCAGTTCTGCCTCTGGGGTGTTATGTTGCCTCCAGCAGAGAGAAATGGCAAATTTTTTGTTGGTGCTTGATGGGCATGCAGTCGATGTTGGAGGTGCTTAACCATGCAGCAGAAGCAGCACTTGCACCTTTCTCTTTATATTTCTTCTGTCATTATTTTCAGGCAAGCTATATAGTATTGCCTAGTCAAACTTGGTATGCTACTCTCCTGGGTTTTCTGGCTCTGCCAAATATGTATTTGCTCTTTGGAAGCAGGATATTGCTCCAAAGAGTGTGAATTAATTCCTGATTTCATCTCTTTCAGGCCACCAGGGAGGCTTTTGCATGATGTGCGTTATGCAGAATCACATGATACAAGCATTCGCCAACAGCGGAAATGCCATCAAACCAGTGTCCTTCATCAGAGATCTTAAAAGTAAGCAGTGGAGGAGGTTTCTGAAAAGTGTCATGAGAGAATACTATATCTCATCAGTTTTTATAGGGTGAAGAGACCAAAGATCCTGTGTCGTGTGTTGTGGGGGGGTGTTTCAGTGTGAGAGATACTCTTGGTGTGTATGTTGGTGTGTGTGATCTTATGTGCATATATGTCCACTATGCACAGCCTATAGAATATTGAGAAAAGTGGCTTAAAAAACCCAGCAACAACAAGGATTGTTGATATGAAATCATGACAGTCATACATGTGTAAGTCATGACCTTAGGGCACGTGGGTATTCCTCTCCTTTCTTTACAGTGGGACAGTGTGGCCTGCAGGTCACACAGAGCTCTGAAAACACCCCACACACACATCCTTTTCCAGTTCCCAAGTTGTGATTTTCTGCACTAAAACTGCATGTAGATGTGGTGGCTTGCCTTCCCAACCCACCAAAAGCGTGTGTGTCCAGAAACTTGCTAAAATGTAACTAGATGATATAACATCACTCCCTTTTTTAAAAAAGATCTTTATTTGACCATCTTGCATCACATTATTATTTTACACTTACAATTCCAGTTGTTATAGTCATTATACTTCTAATACATAGTTTTATCCTAACTCATGTCTTCCTTCTTTATATAGTTCATTTTGATTCTTATATATACAATGTCATCTGGTGGACATGCCTCTTTTTTTATTTGTATTTCCATTTTTTTTGTTTCATTATTATTTCTTCTTCGCTTTCTTCTGCTTCTGTTTTTATTATCTCTTCCACCCTCTTCTTATGTTTTACTACATATTTATATAACATATAAAATCTACCCAACCACCCCAGCTAAAGAAAGTGGCCTGTGTTGTGGCCAGAACTTTCTAAAGTTTCTAAAATGGCAATTAGAAGTGATGTAACATCACTTCTGATGTATTATGGGCGGGCAGCAGTGGCCCACTTATAGTGGCCACTCGTGTTGTAACGATTCAAGTTGCAGCTGGAAATATTTTAGAAATTCACATATGAGGGTAGGAGTGCACCATACATTTCACTCATTAGCATCTTGCATAGTTATATTGAGTGGAAATGGAGTTTCCTTGGTGCAGAATATGGATTTTTGGTTTATGATGTGAAATTGAGATTTCTGAGTTTTATTTGATAACATCTGTCCTTGATGAGGGGGTTAGGAAACAAAATTTTGATTCTGTTTCTTTCTCCGGCAGAGATTGCTCGGCACTTCCGTTTTGGCAGTCAGGAGGATGCTCATGAGTTCTTGCGTACACCATTGATGCCATGCAGAAAGCCTGTCTCAACGGCTTACCAAGTATGGACAGCTCCCTGTTTCTGTTGTCGGGAGGGACAATACCATTTCATTGGGTTTAAGAATGATCATATTGAGACCTTGTGTATGAAACTTAGTGTAGTATGATGTCTCGCAACTATGAACAGCATATGATTGGGGGAAGACTATGCTAGGTTAACAGCCATTCAGCTGGTACTGGTGCTCTTTTTATCCAGTCCCTTAAGAAAGCAAGGCTTTCCTGAGCAGTATGGCTGCTTTGGTATCTAAGCTGTTATGTTGAATTGAAGACGTCTTATTCAGAAGTTTGCTCCTGACTCTCTGAACACTTGGTTGTTTGCTTTTCCAGACTGGATCGTCAGACTCAGGCTACCACATTGGTACATCAGATCTTTGGTGGTTACCTCCGATCTCGTGGTGAGCACAGCTTTGGAAGTTCCCCCTAGAGCTTAGGATCCCAGGTTTACCTTTTTTTTAATTTCTTGTTGAGTTTTGGCTGGAAGGTCCTTTAGTATTGAAAAACATTTAGTGTTTCAAGCTTTGACTCAGTCTAGAAATAACATCACTCCTCCAGACTGTCCTCCTGTGCCCAGCAGTATTTCTGCCGTGCCATCATCCTGTGGGCATGCAGCAGCTCTAGGTCAGTTTCTTGCTAGCTTTCTTTGGCCCCAGTCTAGGCTGTGAAGGGATTTGGGTATCTGGATTAGAGGCTTCCACTGCCGGTTTTGCTGGCTAGGAAAAGAAGTATTGCTGTCTCAACCTTCTTACTGTGGAATGTGACCATGGCAGGCAGCAATGGCCGCGAAGAGCAGGCAATTAACTCTTCTGCTTTCTTTACAGTGAGTGCTCCATGTGCAAGAGTGTTTCAGATACATGACCCTACCTGGATGTGGCGTTGGAGTCAGGGTATGTCAGAGTTGTTCAACTGTTTAAACTATTTTACTATTAGTCAAAAAATGGTAAAAGATACGCTAAAACATGTACCGTATTTTCCGGCGTATAAGACGACTGGGCATATAACGACCCCCCACTTTTCAGTTAAATATAGAGTTTAGGATATACTCGCCGTATAAGAATACCCCTTTCCAATGCACACCAATAAAAATTTAAAAATTATCATATTGATTTCAATTGGTAATTTTAATTCAAATGATTTAACATGCAGGTACATAGCAGGAAAACTTGTTGTATACAAAGCTGTTGGATTGGTCAGCTCTCCCTGCCTACCCAGCCCTCCCTGTCTCGAGTTTTCTTCTACCGTACTTGTACAGCGCTGTCCTTGCTGCTTCATATTGTCACACCTATGGAAGAGATGCGGCCGCAGCCGTTTTGAACTCCCCCACCACATGCGGCAGATTCTCCCGTCCGGCTCAGAAGTTTCAGCACCTGCAATATAAGATGACACCCGGCGTATAAGATGCCCCTCAACTTTTGAGAAGACTTTCCTGGTTTAAAAAGTAGTCTTACATGTCCGAAAATACAGTATTCATTCTGTGTGAAAGTCCACACTTTGTAGGGCTCCACCCTCTCTGCAGGGCTCTAGGAGGCATTTTCCCTATGCTTTAGGCCTCCTGGCTATTTTAGCAGAAGAGAAGCCTTTTTTAACACAGAAGTGAGTGGAGTCGTTTCGTTTCACTTCCTGTTCAAAGCTTCTTCTGGGACTTAACTCGCTTGAGTGGGGGAAGTTTGGGGGGAAATGTCCCCCATTTCCCTTAGGAACATTTGGGGCCAAAACATTGGGAAAAAATTGAAAACCCCCAATATTTTGGGAGCCCAAAATGGTCCTGGGAGCTGCATGTGGGCCATACCTGCCCACCCCTGCTATAGATATATACAGTCGGCCCTTCTTATACACGGATTTGTTACACCCAGATTCAAGCATACACGGTTTGAAAATGTTCATGAAGTATAAATTTCAAATATCAAACCTTGATTTTCCATTTTTTATAAGGGACACCATTTTGCTATGCCATTATATTTAATGGGACTTGAGTATCCCCGGATTTGTTTCCATGGGGGATCTTGGACCCAACCCCAACGTATAACAAGGGTCCACGTACATAGCTTTGTAGCCTTTCTGATTTTGCATGGTCACAGTTTCAGCAGCCATGAGCAACTGTGCAGTCTCCCAGATGCTGTTTGTTTATTTAATGTGTATCTCGCTTTCCCTCAGCAGAGGATTGAAGGCAGCATACAATGTTTTAAAATGCAATACAATTTAAAAAATAGTACAGTGGTGCCTCGGGTTACGAAAGTAATTCGTTCCGCGGCCGCTTTCGTAACCCGAAAGCCTTCGTAAGCCGAATGCCATAGGCGCTAATGGGGAAAACGCGCGTTTCGTGCGAAAAAGCGCCGAAAAGCACCAAAAATTTCTTCGTAACCCGAAAACATTCGTAACCCGGAACAATGATTTCCCATGGGATTTTTTCGTATCCCGAACATTTCGTAACCTGGTATTCGTATCCCGAGGTACCACTGTATAAAATAGCCCTGCCATTGTTGTTGCCCTGCACTTCCCATTAAACTAGTGAACATGGCCCATGGTGGGGGAAGCTGGGAGTTTCAGTTGAATAACATTTGGAGGGCCACATCGTTACCACCCTTGGCTTTTTGAACAGTGTTCAGCCTGCTCAAAAGTGTAATGTGTTTTGCTCTATACTGTTCAGCTACTAGTAGGTCAGCAATACATAGAAAATGAAAAGGAATGGGCGAATAGGAGGGGCATGTCATGGGGAAACAGATTATGGAATATGTGGACTTCCAAGAAATGAATGGGGTCATGCTACATTTAGCCATTATTTAGGCAGTGAGTATCTTCAGAAAGAATACCTTTTGCTTGTCTTCATGCTTTGTTATAGTTCTCCCGTCGGTTGCCCCATCTCTCATCCAAGCAGAGGAGTGTCATAGTCTGTCAAGGAATAGGACTTAGATACAGTCAGCCCCTCCTATGGCGAGCTTGACTTCCGCGGTTTTGAGCTTACCGGAGGGACAGCCCCAGCAGAAAATAATGGCATGTACTCACACTGCGTGCGTCACCGCGAACACATGCCCCATTATTTTCTGGGCCTAGAGCATTGCTGGGGGGGGGTCCAAAACAGATCCCCCACGTATGGGGATGACAAACTGTACATGTACAACTCCTTGTGAGGCTCTTCTTAAAATCTAATGAACTTTTCTGATTAATTAATCCTTTTTAACATTAAGGATCTACACGAGGCTTTGTAAAAATGCAGCAGTACAATCTGAGGGGATGGAAGATCTGAGCACTTTTAATTGTTCTCTAATGTGAATTTCAAGTTTTATAACATTGATGTTAAATATTTTCTGGAAGAAGGATTTGAAAAAAAGTGCTTCTATTTCTGCAGTTTGTGTTGATTGTGATGGACAATCAGATCACTGGAGTATAAATTAAATTCCATACTAGCTAATGTGTAAAACTTGCTTCATTGGTGCATGATGTGTTGTCTTCAAGCCCTTTATATTGAACCTCTAATCAAAAGAAGCTACAGTGGTCCTTACCTACTGTGGGCATACATTCTCACGACTTCATAGTCCCCTTTATGCTTGTTTTTCAGGGACTAGTTTACGTCCCTCAACTTGCCATCCTCCAGATGTGTTTGCTGTGGATAAAGAGTCATAGCCTATTTGAGGGCAAGGGAAAAGCGCCATGTAACATCTGAGTTTAAACTGGGTGATGCTGTTCTTTCAAACTGATTTGTATGCTCATGTAGCTCTCTCTCCTAAACTTCTTCTTTCTCTCTTTACAGAGGCTGCCAACCTTGTTCGGGCGTTAGGTTATTTGTTAAAAGCCAGATGTGCTGAGTTGGGAGAATGCCTACATGTGTGCCACGTGAGTTGCCTTCTACCTTGGCTTTTTGTCTTGACTTACTGGTTCCCTCTTACTCCCGTGAGCCCTTTTCCTCACTCCATTATGCCTTGAAGAAAAAAACACCAGTACTACGTGGATTTCTAGAACGGGGGCGGGCTAACATAGGTTAGACAGATTTGTTTCTACTTCACAGCTGCAGTCATCTGCTGACTCACTCTTAAAATATTAAATTGGGCCTTTTTGAAAAAATGCAGCAGGGAAAGGGTAGCTTACTTAGACAGTGACAGATTAATGTCATGACACTTGTGGATTGGGTGGCGGGAATAATGAGCAGAAGCAGAGTTTTGGTATATACATTTCACCAGTGTGTATTACCTTTGCAACAGTTGTCTCCTGCTTGAACAAAAAACACATTTCTCTAAATAGTTAGAGACCGCGCATGCATTTCAGATGGAAGGACTAATCACATGGAGGCGCTCTATAGAAAAGCAAGCTCTGTACAAGGTCTGTAAAGTCTCATGTTTAAGGTGCACCTGAAGCATAGCTACTGTAGATGGACATTTAGGAGGATCTCTTGTTCACCACATATTCCCCACACAAAACAAAAACCCCTGTAGTGGCAGCCCCATCCTGTGTTGTGCCATGTTGGTGTGTTTCTTTCACCCTGCAGGTGCAAGAAGAAGTGCCGCCAGCAAGCGCTTTCCATCCATCGAGCATCCAATGTACTCACGATCTCTCTCAAGCGCTTTGCCAACTTCAGTGGAGGCAAGATCACCAAGGTGTGAAATCTGGAAGGTGGAGGGTGTGGACAGTGTTCCCTTCCCTATGGAGAACATTTGAAGGCTCAGCTGGCCGTTCTTGCTGATGTTGTCCAGCTATCACCTGCCTTACAGATGTAAGCCACAAATTAAGACTCCATCCAGCGAACTCTGCCATGATGATTTATTAGCTTAGTTGGTTTTATATGCGTTTTTATCTTCATTGTTTAATATGGATCTGGATTTCCTGCATGGCAGGGGGTTGGATACGATGGCCCTTGCGCGTCTCTTCCAACTCTATGATTCTAATCTTGTTTTAAGGGGGGTCTTATGTATATAATGGATGTATTTTAACCTGTTTACGCCGCTTGCTTGCCTGGCAAAAAGCGGGACGAAATAAAAATTTATTTATTTTATTTATTATTATGTTTTGGACAGCATGTTCCAACAGTCCTACCACCTTAGCTATTGGCGAGGATGATGAGGAATTGCAGTCCAGCAAAATTTTGAAGGTCACATATTTTTTACCTCTTTTAGATTTTTAAAAAAGAAAAAAACAATGGCTTAATGTCCTTGAATCCTTATGTTTATTGTGCTTGCCATGTCTTCCAAGTTACTAGGGCGGGATACAAACGGGCAGGGGAAGACGTCTTGGAGGTGTATTCTGCTGAATACGGGAGCCTCCAGAACCGCCTGCCCCGGGGCGTGGCTAAGGTGTATGGGGGCTTCCACATGGGGGGCAGTGAAGAGCCTCACCTGGGCTTTTCTCCTGCTTTCTCTTCTGGACCTCATTTTTGTTTCTGTTGACCCGGTTCATACCGCATGCAGGACACTGAAAGCAGATAGGCAGTTCCGCAACGGGCACCAAACGCTTTTTGCCGGCTGGCGTGAGAGCTGCACAGCTGGGTTAGCACCGCGGCAGGAAAGCATGGCAATTAAACGCCAGGCCCTTAAACTTTCCCCCCGCCCTGCCCAAGAACAATGGTGGGCTCCTGCCAGGCTGGTGTCAGCTGGTGTTGGCATCCTTGTCACTTGACACGTTGCCAGTTTCACCAGCTCATGGATGCTCCTCTCCTTTGGTCCCCGCGCTCTTGCTGAATCTGCAATGCACAGCCACAGCTGTCGCCGCTGCCACCGCTGTCCCCCCTGCCCTCCCATCACTCCCTTGTACATCTGTAAATATTAAAGTTTTAGCGTTTTTTTTTATTGTTAGGTGAAATGGCACAGGAATGTGTGGTAGGGGTTCACTTTAAATTCCAACTTTCCACAATTCGCAGCGCATGCTACATGTTGTTCTAGGGTTAGGGTTAGGGTTATGAGCATTAAAATAGAGTGCAGCTGTGCTGCAGCTTCCACATCTGCATGGGCATCTGACACTCTAATTAGAGCCTCGGTGCAAACTGCGCATGTTTCCAGGCCCCGACTCCTTTGCGATGCCAGCAGACACGGAGCTTTTAATGGGAACTTAAATTAGCGGCGTAGCGTTTCTGGCGCCGGTGCAGCAGCTTATAGACGGGCGCTGCGCGCGTTGCACAGCATAAGAAAAGAGTGGGGAAAAGCGGCACCTTTTTAATACCACTTCTTCCCACTTGGGGCGTGTGGGCGGCGTGTTCGTGGGCACATTCAGGTAAAGGGCCGTCGAAGGCTATACCTTCATGACGTCTTGAAACACACCCCTTTTGCCCGTGTATCCCGCCACTGGCTGTATACTAGAGAAAGGCTTACACAGGTGGGCCAACTTCTTACAGACTATTCCCCTTCCTTCTGCAGGATAGGTACCCTGACTTCCTCAATATCCGGCCATACAGTTCACAAAAACACTGGGATCCGTCATGTATGGCCTCTATGCTGTGCTTGTGCATCAGGATACCGCTGTTCATGCAGGGCATTACTACTGCTATGTCAGGTGAGAATTCCTTTGTCTTCTGCTACTGGGTAATGGCAACTGTGCCAGTAGGGCAGCATGAGCCTTGGATGATTGCATTCCAGCTTTGGGACTATTTAATGTTAAGCTTTTGACAACAATTTAGCTGAGCTATTACATAAATGCTTAAATTGGGACTATCGGCTTTACAGACAGCCCCTGTGCCCTTTCCTATACATTGGGCCGCGGCAATTACATGGCGCAGCCCAATCTGACCTTTCTGTGGGCCAAAATGATCTGCCAAAACTTGACTCCTTTTTGCATTGTGGAAAGGGGCCATAGCTACTGAGCTGTAGCTTTTCGGCACTGCTTATGGGGCTTCATCATCTCGGGCAGCACCGTTGTGACGCACCTGCTGTGTAGTGGGATACATGTTGTGCACATTGCCACATCCCCACTCCCCCTGATGCTTCGGCCTTTATCGCCATTCTGTATAGCCTCTATGTCCAAAGCAAAGCTGGCCAAAGTATGGTACTTCCCAAGGGCATTCTTTGTTGTTGTCATGCTTATGGAATGATAAGGCCTAGGGGAAACAAAACATAACTCTGGAACAGTGTTTTTTCTTTGTTGTAAAGCCAGTGGTTCCAACCTGTGGTCGGGACCCTTTGGGGGTCGCTTAAGACCATTGAAAAACACCATTATTTGCATATAACAATTAAAAATAATTTTTATGGCTGGAGTCACCCCAGCATGAGGAAATATATTAAAGGTTGAATGCATTAGGAAGTCGAGACCATTTTGTAAGGCGTTCCTTTCCCCAGTAGACTGCTAAATGGCACAAGGCGTGGTTAGCAGTATCTTTTACCAGGGTTAGTCTTCCCCTGTGAGCTCACTGTATGCCGTGAATATGTAAGCTGGATATTTGGCTTACGACAGTTTACGGTCAGCAATTACCCCGTTGTAATCCAGGAAGGAAAATCTGTGGCCCTCCATCTGATGATGGCTCATACTCTATCATTCTAGAGAATATGAGATTATGGCAACAGTAGCCCTTAAACATAGAGTATTGGATCGAGGGCTCTCCTCCTGAGTTACTTCCATTTTAATGATCGTAGTGGCAACTCCTTGAAAGAACTCGGCTGTCCTCCCAAATGCATATGAGAAGTAGGACTTTAGTCTATGAAAGCTCATGCTGCCAACTTCTTCATTCCGTCGTCTCAAAGGTGCTACAGTTCTCTTCCACACTTTTTCTACTCTGTCCCCCATTACTAGGAAACCATTACAAGTCCTTTTTCCTCTTCATTTTTTCAGGGCAGTAATGTGCAATGTTCCCCAACTGAATGATTTCCCTAGTACATTCAAGCAAATCAAAAGTTGTTCTTAATCAACAAGCCTATGTGCTCTTCTATTAAGGTAAGTGGGCGTCGGTGATATTTAAGCACACGTCGAATGACTTTTCCATCCAACATTTGCCTCTTTTCTTTGCTGTCTGGCCCTGATTTTTGCTGACTGAGTGGGACTTTAAAGTACAGATAATGGAGCTGGCTGTCTTGGTGTAGGAATTGTAACATGGTTGCTGCAATTGCCAGTCTGTGCAGGAAGCGTAGGTTAGACAGCCTTTTCTTGCTCTGTCTCTGTTTGAAAAGGAACTCAGACGTCTTGTGTAATGTGGATTTTCTAGTGTTTGTTCTCTATTTGAATCAGCCATTCTTCATATTGAAAAGGGGTGGTAGTTCATTGATATCTTACCACATGCTTTGTGTCCAGAAAAGGGCTGAGTTAATTTCTGGCATTTAAGCCGGCTGAGAATCCGGAGAGCCACTGTCAGTCTGAGTTGACAGCAGTGCCATGTGGGATCTCTAATCCAGTTCTCATGTTTAATATGGAGCCCTGATGGCGCAGTGGTTAAAATGCCTGTCCTGCGCCATTCACTGAAGACCACAAGGTTGTGCGTTCAAGACCAGCACAAAGGGCCCCAGCTCGCCTCAGGCTTGATCCTTCCGAGGTCGCTAAAATGAGTACCCAGGACTGTTGGGGGCCAAAAGTAGCTTACTTGCTAATTAGCTTCTTGCTGTTCACCGCTATGATCTTTGGACTGCGGTCTATAAATAAAAAAATATTATTATTATATTAATATTCTTCAGATGTCGTTTAGTCGCTGGTTATGTTCAAAGCATGGCACTTAATTTGCTAGTGTGCCAA
>NC_056523.1:144887283-145029725 GCF_019175285.1 Sceloporus undulatus | reverse complement strand
TCGTAAGCCGAATTGCCATAGGCGCTAATGGGGAAAAGCCGCGTTTCGTGCGAAAAAGCGCCGAAAAGCACCAAAAAATTTCTTCGTAACCCGAAAATACATTCGTAACCCGGAACAATGATTTCCAATGGGATTTTTTCGTATCCCGAAAATTTCGTAACCTGGGTATTTCGTATCCCGAGGTACCACTGTATAAAATAGCCCTGCAATTGTTGTTGCACTGCACTTCCCATTAAACATAGTGAACATGGCCCATGGTGGGGGAAGCTGGGAGTTGCAGTTGAATAACATTTGGAGGGCCACATCGTTACCACCCTTGGCTTTTAGAACAGTGTTCAGCCTGCTCAAAAGTGTAATGTGTTTATGCTCTATAATAGTTCAGCTACTAGTAGGTCAGCAATACATAGAAAATGAAAAGGAATGGGAGAATAGAGAGGGGCATGTCATGGGGAAAACAGATTATGGAATACGTGGACTTCCAAGAAAATGAATGGGGTCATGCTACATCTATAGCCATTTATTTAGGCAGTGAGTATCTTCAGAAAGAAATACCTTTTGCTTTGTCTTCATGCTATTGTTATAGTTCTCCAGTCTGGGTTGCACCATCTATCATCCAAGCAGAGGAGTGTCATAGTCTAGTCAAAGGAATAGGACTTAGATACAGTCAGCCCTCCTTATAGGCGGGCTTGACTTCCGCGGTTTTGAGCTTACACGGAGGGCAAGCCCCAGCAGAAATAATGGAGCATGTACTCACACTGCGTGCGTCACCGCGAACACATGCCCCATTATTTTCTATGGGGCTAGAGCATATGCTGGGGGGGTCCAAAACAGATCCACCACGTATGGGGATGACAAACTGTACATGTACAACTCCTTGTGAGCTCTTCTTAAAATCTAATGAAACTTTTCTTGATTAATTAATCCTTTTTAACATTAAGGATATACACTGGAAGGCTTTGTAAAAATGCAGCAGTACAATCTGAGGGGATGGAAGATCTGAGCACTTTTAATTGTTCTCAAATGTGAATTTCAAGATTTTATAACATTGATGTTAAATATTTTCTGGAAGAAGGATATGAATAAAAAGTGCTTCATATTTCTGCAGTTTGTGTTGATTGTGATGGACAATCAGATCACTGGAGTATAAATTAAATTCCATACTAGCTAATGTGTAAAACTTGCTTCATTGGTGCATGATGTGTTTGTCTTCAAGCCCTTTATATTGAACCTCTAATCAAAAGAAGCTACAGTGAGTCCTTACATACTGTGGGCATACATTCTCACGACTTCAATAGTCCTCCTTTAATGCTTGTTTTTCAGGGACTAGTTTACGTCCCTCAACTTGCCATCCTCCAGATGTGTTTGCTGTGGATAAAGAGTCATAGCCTATTTTGAGGGCACTAGGGGAAAGCCAGGCTTGTAAACATCTGAGTTTAAACTGGGTGATGCTGTTCTTTCAACTGATTTGTATGCTCATGTAGCTCTCTCTCCTAAACTTCTTCTGTCTCTCATTACAGCAGGCTGCCAACATTGTTCGGGCGTTAGAGTTATTTGTAAAAGCAGATGTGCTGAGTGGGGAGAATGCCTACATGTGTGCCAAGTGAGTTGCCTTCTACCTTGGCTTTTTGTCTTGACTTACCTGTTCCCTCTTACTTACCCGTGAGCCATTTTCCTCACTCCATTATGCCTTGAAGAAAAAACACACAGTAATACGTGGATTTCTAGAACGGTAGGGCTAACATGAGATTAGACAGATTTGTTCTACTTCACAGCTGCAGTAATTGCTGACTCACTCTTAAAATATAAATTGGGCCTTTTTGAAAAAATGCAGCAGGGAAAGGGTAGCTTCACTTAGACAGTGACAGATTAATGTCATTGACACTTTGTGGATGGGGTGGAGGGAATAACTGAGCAGAAGCAGAGTTTTGGTATACATTTGCACAGTGTGTATTACCTTTGCAACAGTTGTCTCCTGCTTGAAACAAAACCATTTCTCTAAATAGTTAGAGACAGCAGCATGCATTTCAGATGGATATGTAGCTAATCACATGGAGGCTGCTCTATAGAAAAGCAAGCTCTGTACAAGGTCTGTAAAGTCTCATGTTTAAGGTGCACCTGAGCATAGCTACTGTAGATGGACATTTAGAGTATCTCTTGTTCACCACATATTTCTCCCCACACAAACAAAAACCCCTGTAGTGGCAGCCCCATCCTGTGTATGTGCCATGTTGGTGTTGTTTCTTCACCCTGCAGGTGCAAGAAGAAAGTGCCAGCCAGCAAGCGCTTTACCATCCATCGAGCATCCAATGTACTCACGATCTCTCTCAAGCGCTTTGCCAACTTCAGTGGAGGCAAGATCACCAAGGTGTGAAGATCTGGAAGGTGGGAGGGTGTGGACAGTGTTCCCTTCTCCCTATGGAGAACATTTGGAAGAGCTCAGCTGGCCAGTTCTTGCTGATGTTGTCCAGCTAATCACCTAGCCTTACAGATGTAAGGCCACAAATAAGACTTCCCATCCAGCGAACTCTGCCCATGATGATTTTATTTAGCTTAGTTGGTTTTAATATGTAGTTTTTAATCTTACATTGTTTAATATGGATCTGGATTTCCTGCATGGCAGGGGGTTGGACTAGATGGCCCTTGCGGTCTCTTCCAACTCTATGATTCTAATCTTGTTTTAAGGGGTGTCTTATGTATATATGGATGTATTTTAACCTGTTTTACGCCGCTTTGATTGCCTGGCAAAAAGCGGGATAGAAATAAAAAATTTATTTATTTTATTTATTATTTATGTTTTTGGACAGCATGTTCCAACAGTCCTAGCCACCTTAGCTATTGGCGAGGAATGATGAGGAATTGCAGTCCAGCAAAATTTTGAAGGTCACATTATTTTTACCTCTTTTAGATTTTTTAAAAAAAGAAAAGAAACATGGCTTAATGTCCTTGAACTCCTTATGTTTATTGTGCCTTGCATGTCTTCCAAGTTACATAGGCGGGATACAAACGGGCAGGGGAAGACGTCTTGGAGGTGTATTCTGCTGAATACGGAGCCTCCAGACCGCCTGCCCCGGGGGCGTGGCTAAGGTGTATGGGGCTTCCACATGGGGGGCAGTGAAGACGCCTCACCTGGGGCTGTTTCTGACCCGCAGTTTCCATACCGCCACCTCGCAGGACACTGCAAAGAGAGAGGCAGCTTCCGCACGGGCAGCCAAAACGGGGCTTTTTTTTCTTTTGCCGGCTGGCGGATGCGCAGCTGCACAGCTGCGGCGCTCAGCACCGGCGGCAGAAAGCATATGTGCACATTTAAAGCGCCCAGGCCCCTTTAAACTTTCCCCCCCGCCCTGCCCAAGAACAATGGTGGTCTCCTGCCAGCTGTTGATCAGCTGGTGTTGGCATCCTTGTCCACTTGCACGTTGCCAGTGTCACCAGCATCATGGATGCCTCCTCTCCTTTGGTCCCCGCGCTCTTGCTGAATCTGCAATGCACAGCCACAGCTGTCGCCGCTGCCACCGCTGTCCCCCTGCCATCCCCCATCACCTCCCTTGTACATATGTAAATATTTAAAGTTTTAGCGTTTTTTTATTGTTAGGTGAAAATGGCACAGGAATGTGTGTAGGGGTTCACTTTAAATTCCAAACTTTCCACAATTCTAGCAGCGCATGCGTACATGTTGTTCTAGGGTTAGGGTTAGGGTTATGAGCATTAAAATAGAGTGCAGCTGTGCTGCAGCTTCCACATCTGCATGGCATCTGACACTCTAATTAGAGCCTCGGTGCAAACTGCGCATGTTCCAGGACCCCGACTCATTATGCGATGCAGCAGACACGGAGCTTTTAAATGGGCAACTTAAATTAGCGGCGTAGCAGTTCTGGCGTACCGGTGCAGCAGCTTATAGACGGAGCTGCGCAGTTGCGCAGCATATAGAAAAGAAGTGGGGAAAAGCGGCACCTTTTTAATACCACTTCTTCCCACTTGGGGCGTGTGGGCGGCGTGTTCGTGGCGGCATTCAGGTAAGGGCCGTCTGAAGGCTATACCTTCATGACGTCTTGAACACACCCCTTTTTGCCCGTCTGTATCCCGCCACTGGCTTGTATACTTAGAGACAGGCTTTACACAGGTGGGACAATTTCTTACAGACAATTTCTTACAGACTATTCCCCTTCCTTCTGCAGGATGTAGGCTACCCTGAATTCCTAAATATCCGTCCATACATGTCACAAAACAATGGTGATCCTGTCATGTATGGCCTCTATGCTGTGCTTGTGCATTCAGGATACAGCTGTCATGCAGGGCATTACTACTGCTATGTCAAGGTGAGAATCCTTTGTCTTCTGCTACTGGGTAAGGGGCAACTGTGCCAGTAGGGCAGCATGAGCCTTGGATGATTTGCATTCAAAGCTTTGGGATATTAATGTTAAGCTTTTGCAACAATTTAGCTGAGATATTACATAATGCTTAAATTTGGGGATCTATCGGCTTTACAGACAGCCCCTGCTGCCCCTTTCCTAGCCATTGGGGCCGCGGCAATTACATGGCGCAGCCCCAATCTGACCTTTCTGTGGGGCAAAAATGATCTGCAAAAAGTGACTCCTTTTTGCATTGTGGAAAGGGCGCCATAGCTACTGACGCTGTAGCTTTTCGGCACTGCTTTGGGGCTTCATCATCTGGGCAGCACCGTGACGCCACCTGCTGTGTAGTGGGATACATGTTGTGCAAATGCCACATCCCCACTCCACCCTGATGCTGGCCTTTATCGCCATTCTGTATAGCCTCTATGTCCAAAGCTAAGAGCTGGCTCAAAGTAATGGTACTTCACAAGGCATTCTGTGTTCTGTTGTCATGCTTATAGATGAGAAGGCCTAGGGGAAAAAAAAACATAACTCTGGAACAAGTGTTTTTTCTTTGTTGTAAAGCAGTGGTTCCCAACCTGTGGGTCGGGACCCCTTTGGGGGTCGCTTAAGACCATTGAAAAACACATATTTGCATATAACAATTAAAATAATTTTATGGCTGGAGGTCACCACAGCATGAGGAACTATATTAAAGGGTTGAGGCATTAGGAAGGTCGAGAACCATTTTGTAAGGAGTTCCTTCCCCCAGTAGACTGCTAAATGGCACAAGGAGTGAGTTAGCAGTATCTTTCTACCAGGGTTAGTCTTCCACAGTGAGCTCACTGTATGCCGTGAATATGTAAGCTGGATATTTGGCTACGACAGTTTACGGTCAGCAATTAACCCGTTGTAATCCAGGAATGGAAAATCTGTGGCCCTCCATCTGATGATGGATTCATACTCCTATTCATTCTAGAGAATATGAGATTATGGCAACAGTAGCCTTAACATACAGAGTATTGGATCGAGGCTCCTCATCCTGAGTTAATTCCATTTTAATGATAGTAGTGGCAACTCCTTGAAGAAATAGGCTGTCCTCCCAAATGCATCTGAGGAAGTAGACTTTAGTCTATGAAAGCTCATGCTGCCAACTTCTTTCATTCAGTTAGTCTCAAAGGTGCTACAAGTTCTCTTTACACACTTTCTTCTCCTCTGTCCACCAGTACTAGGAAACCATTACAAGTCCTTTTTTCCTCTTCATGTTTTCAGGCCAGTAATGGGCAATGGTACCAGATGAATGATTCCCTAGTACATTCAAGCAACATCAAAGTTGTTCTTAATCAACAAGCCTATGTGCTCTTCTATCTAAGGTAAGTGGGCTGTCTGTGATATTTAGCACAAGTCAGAATGACTTTCCATCCAACATGCCTCTTTTCTTGCTGTCTGGCCCTGATTTTCTGCTGACTGAGTGGGACTTATAAAGTACAGATAATGGAGCTGGCTGTATTGGGTGTAGGGAATGGTAACATGGTTGCTGCCAATGCCAGTCTGTGCAGGAAGAGTAGGTGAGAAGCCTGTTCTTGATCTGTCTCTGTTGACAAGGAACTCAGATAGTCTTGTGTAATGTGGATTTTCTAGTGTTGGTTCTCTATTTGAATCAGCCATTCTTCATATTGAAAATATCTCTACCACATGCTTTGTGTCCAGAAAAGGCTGAGTTCAATTTCTGGCATTTCTAAGCAGGGCTGAGAATCCAGGAGAGCCACTGTCAGTCTGAGTTGACAGCAGTGCAATGTGGGATCTATAATCCAGTTCTCATGTTTAATATTCTTCAGATGTAGTTTAGTAGATGTTTATGTTCAAAGCATGGCACTTAATTTGCTAGTGTGGCCAAGGGTATGGATGACATCCCTCCAGTCTCACAGCTGCACTATTTGGTTCCTTTTCTGGTCTTACCTTTAGGTGATGAGTTAACCTTTCAGGCCGTAAAGGGCGTCAGACCAGGATACCTTAAAGGCTGTCTTATCCCACACAAACCTATTTAAGATCCTCCTTTGAGATCCTTATTTGAGTCACTGTTCTGAGGTGATGTTAGACAAGTAACATGACCTTCTCACTTCTGGCACTCCAGCTTCAAAGCACCCTCACCAAGGAGGCTTCTGTGATGGGTCTTACAGGCCTTCTAGATTCAGAGTTTGAGGGTGTATCCACACCACAGAAATAAAGCAATTTGACTTCACTTTTAACTATCATGACTCAGTGCTATGGAATTCTGGGATTTGTAGTTGATGATGATGATGATGATGATGATAATAATAATAATTAAATAAATAAATAAAATCTTTATATTTCCTGCCTCTCCCCATGGATTGAGGTGGGAGCACAACAGCTAAAATCAGAATTACAATACATAAATTTCACAACTCACAATTTCATACATATATTGATTACCAGTCAATTATAAAACAATATAAAAATTATTATTACAATCTATGTGCACATCATCCTTAGGAGGTAAACATTTTTAGGGTTCAAGCATAATAGATCAGGTGGGTACGCCCGCTGGAAGAGATCCATCTTAAGTGCTTTCTTAAAGGCATCTGGAGTGTCAATAAGATGGATCTCTTCTGGTAGGCCATTCCAGAATCTAGTTTTGAGAGATACTTAGTTTTCCCTGTCAGAGCTCTGGTGCCCCATCAAATTATAACTTCCAGAATTCCATAGCACTGAGCCTTGAAAGTTAAAAGTGGTGTCAAATGCTTTATTTTTGCGGTGTGGCAGCAGCCTGGGACTATTATTATCTGGTGCTTTTAACTACCTTCTCCTCCTTGCTGTTTTTAATGTGGTTTTCATGTGATTAAAATATTGACTGTTGGGAAGGTTCTTTATCTGCAGAGTAGGGTTTAAAAACAACAGTGATCTAATTACTTTTTTCTTGTTCTCTCCTGCTCTTTCTTCAAGGATCCCAAGTACCAGGAAGAATTCTGAAGGGCCCATCTCCAAAAGTAACTGCCCTGCGTCCAACCGAGCAAGCATAGTTTCTGACAATATGAAGAAAAGCATGACCAATGGTGCCCTCTCATCACCGCTAATGAGTAAAGTGAGCATTGTCTCAGCCCACCTGCCCTCCAGATATGTTAAAGAGGAAGGAAAGAAAATGTTGCATGCAGCCAGTCCAAATTCTGGACTGTGAAAAGCTGAATTCTGTGGTCTGCAAACATTTTACGTGAATTGAGAAAAGTCATAAATTTTGTGTGCTAAACTCTGAAAGTTTGACTCAGCCATCTATCTCCTTGGCTGATGAAATCTTGGGACTGTCTCCCCCCCCCCCCTCCACACACACACACTTCAAGCATACCAACACCTTATATGAGGCTACAAGCTTTGTTGGTTGGTGAGCTGGGGTCCTGTGCTTTGTAGCATATGCACTGTGGTGCTTTGTCTTGTCTTGTAAAAGTAAGTGGGAGTTTCTGTCTTACAGAATATGGGAGCTGGTCTCAGAGTGAAGTTTCCAGTATGGAACCTGAAAGTAGCCCCAAAATTGTGAACATCTGAGGGGAGGGCTAATTTAGCCTATTACTAGGCCAGAGACCATACGCTTTAATGATAACATTGAGAAGTATTATTTCACTCTCTTCAATAGATGAGATGTGGGAAACACAGGAATAATGTGTACAGAAGCTATATTACTTTAACAAAACAAGGTGACTTGAAATGCATTTTACTAGTGGTCTTGCAGTGCATGTGTCCATGTGTGCGTGTGCATATGGTTGTGTAGCTATATTATGCAGACTCAGTAGCCCTGTGTAACCCTGTGTTGTGTATGCCCTTGCCTGCTTTTCTGAATGACAGTCCTGGGCATCTCCCAGGAATGATCTTTGCCACATAGTTTGTATGGGTGGTAATACTAGTCTTTGTAAGGCAGCCTTCTCCCAACAGGTGCCCTCTCTGTGTGCTGGACTGCAGTTCCCGTCATCCCAGCCTGTATGACTGTGTTGTGTAGTGTTGGCTCTGTCTTCTTTCAGCACCATTGTCTGTCTTCTACACAGAGGCAAGATGTGACTCAGGTGAAGAAGACTTCAGAAACTGAGGAATCTGGTGTCCCCATTCCTCGCAGTTCCTTTGCTTCCCACTCCAAACTTCAGAATGGGACACTTCCTTCTCCTTCATCTCCTCTTCCCAAGCTCATCCCTACCATTGGGTTCTCATCTCCCAAATTACCTATCAAGCCAGCCTTCCTAGATGACTTAAGCAAGAGGTCCAAGAAACAGCCCCTCCTGCCACTCAAAACATCTCAGGACTTTGGTGAGACTGGCAGTGCCAGGATGGAGATGGGTAAGCAGAATTCCTGGGGAGATAAGGGATTGACATCATCGCAGCTGGGAGCTTCTCCTAGAGGAGATCCTGAGGCCAAAATGCGTGAAGGAGGCACCGAGCTACCAAGTAAGGACTCTTCATCGTTGACCTCTTCTTCATCACCATCGTCATCATCTTCTAGCAGTTCCTCTTCATCCAGTCCTGCACATAACTCCCTTAAGGGGCTTCCGCAGACCACGATGGGCATCAATGGCTACTGCTCCTCTCAGGAAACAGACTGTGCCTCTGGAAAACATGTTTCTGAGGACTCCAAATTTGCCAAGCTAAAGTCACCATTGTTGGCTAATGTGAACAATCTGGAGCTGGGAAGTACCATGTCACCTCCACCTGCAAAGAAATTGGCACTTTCTGCCAGGAAGGTGCGTTTGGTGGTGGGGATTTTGCCCTGTTCTTGCCCCAGACTCAGGAAGGAGCAGGGGAGCATTTCAGTTTTGTGACAGTGTTTCATACATCAGTGCCATGTTTGGCACAGGGGATAGCCCAGGAGGCTTTCTCACTTGCTCGGCTTGCCAAGTCTGAGTCCTTATCTAGGTACAACTTCCTTGTGCTTAGAATCTAGGCAGAGAGGTCTGCTTTCCCATAGTCTGGGGGTGAAATTGTTGTAGAGCTGGCCTATACCTTTATTTGTTTCCCAAGCCCTTTTGGTTGGTGGGGTTGTACCCAGAGGTATATGAGACACAACTTCAAGGGAGACTCCATCTTAGAGGGCCAATGCAGAGAAATTCAAGGTATTTCCCTTTAGGGAGAGATGTCATGGCATGCCACTGAGAGAAAGAGAGATATCAAGCTGTCTGTTATCAATTCTAACACTTCTGTCTCTTTTACATGTCCTTCCTTATTTTCCCTTTGTTTCTAACAACAAACACTTCTCTGATTCTTCTTCCCCTCCCTGTCCCACCCCCACCTCTTTTTGGTTTTGCCCCCCCTTCTTTTCTTATTCTACCCTCTGCCCCCTGGGGTCATGGAAACCTCCTTTTTAGACCACCAAGTTTTTATTTATGTCGATAACTACAGGGCAGCAACACACTGCAGAAAGTGAGCGGCAGTGAGCATCGAGCGCCGCCCCACTCCCCACCAGCTGCCACAAATACCATCCACCCTCTCTGTGCCGCTGCGCTTGGCTGTCCCAGGTAAGCGATGCCCTCACCTGCTTTTCTGAATGACAGTCCTGGGCATCTCCCAGGAGTGATCTTTGCCATATAGTTTGTATGGGTGGTAATACTAGTCTTTGTAAGGCAGCCTTCTCCCAACAGGTGCCCTCTCTGTGTGCTGGACTGCAGTTCCCATCATCCCAGCCTGTATGACTAGCGGCTTGCTAGGATTGTGGGAGTTGTATCCAGTTGGGGGACACCTGGTTAGGGGGAATTAAGATTATAACTTTCGGAACTTTTCCTCAGTAAAGCCCTTCAGGGAATCCTTAGAGCAGGGGTAGCCAGTTTGGTGCCCTCAAGATGTCTTGGACTATGACTTCCCATCCCACATGGACAAAATGAAATATGGGGGTGGTATTTCTGAAGTTCTAGCCTAGAGTGTCTAGGACTGCACTGGAGTTAACTGTGTCTCTTGTTTATTTTGGGAGATTTTTGGTCTCTACTTTAAGGTGAAAATTGATCATACCCATTAAGATTGACTGTCTTTGCCAGTACACAGACATGATGCTGAAGAGTAGTTTCTTGCTGGGAGGTTCTCCTTTCCCAATCTTTGGCAAGCTTTTATTGGAATCTAGCAGCCTGTTCTCTTCGGCATGGGAGATCTAAGCTCTCTAGGATAAACAGACCTCCTGGGCATACAGCCTCACTGTAGCTTGTTATCAGTAGAGCTACACAGTAGCATCACTCAGCAATGAATATTTTCCATGTTGCAATAATGCTCTTCACTATTTGCAGCTAATTTCACTGCTCTTGATCCTATTCATTTATTTAGCATAAAGTAACAGGATTTATATGCATTGTTGGAATACCAATAGAATTGAGCAGGTTGTTTCTTGCAAGATGCAGTGTGCTAGGTTGTACGTGTTCGAACACTACTGTGTAGCAGAAGGAAGTTATATGCAGGAAGTAGCTTCTAGTTATGTAGGATAAAAACAAGAAGTGTATATCTCAGTGGTTTCCTACCTTGCATTCTCAAACACAGAGACTCTTATGAATTGATTGAATTCTTCAGTTGTATCTTTACAAGCATGAGTACCAATAACTAAATTCAGTACTGAAGGAACTCTATAACACTGAAGCAGATATTTTGCAACCCAGAAAGCTCCATTCTGTTCTAAGGAAGTATGCTAGCTACTATTCCTCTCTTTGTGTGTGTATCCTTTTTCCTAGCCATCAAATTTTGTTTGAATGTGAATTGAAGTGTGCTGCGTTGGGGAAGACATTGGGTCTTGGAATGGCTACACAAGCTGTGGTCAGGCCATTTGAAAAGTGGGAAAAGTTTTTTTCCAGGCTGATAGTGGCTGATAATGTTTTTGTATCCACTTTGGATGATGCAAAGAGCACCGATCTTCAGTATTGGTGGGGATGCTGGCACTGATTCTTTTGTAAAACTGAGACTGTTGTGATATTCAGTCTAGACGTTCACTGCTCCAGAATTTGTTGCATCTTAGTTTTTATGTATGTATGGTTTTTGTAGGGTGCTCTCACCTGCTTCCAAATCTTCAGCACCTCCACGTTTAGCTGACAGCACCTTTGTCAACGTCACACCCTCATCCAGCTTCAAACCACGCTGCCTCTCTGCTGCCCCTCTGTCACCACCTGCTGTGCCCACCCAGGCCCTGAGCCACTCGTATCCAGACAGGGACGAAGAACCTTTCCTTGCTAGTTCAAGGAAGAGGAAAAGGAAGCATAGTATTCCAGAGAAAGAGCAAGGTACCCATTGCAATGCAAATATTACACACTTCAGTGCTGAGGGTACCTGGCTGTCCAGTCCTCCCAGGAAGAAGAGGCAACTGAAGGAAAATGGCCATGTGTTGGCCTCTTCTATACAGAAAAATGACTTGGTGTCAGCCAAGAAGGAAAAACAAAGGGGAGCATCTTTGAACTCCAGGGCACCAGATTCTAATCTGACTAACTCCATCCGGAAGAAGAAGAAGAAAAAGAGGCTGCAGCAGAGGGAGAAAGACTGTACACCTTCACTGTCCTCCATGGACAGGTAAGCATTTTGCTTGTCTTAGTGTCAAAGTGTTGCCTGATGCCCAGAATATGAGCAACGCTTGTATGGCCTGCCAGTGCCTTGCATCTTTAGGGAAAACACAGCCTTTTATTTCCTTTCAAGATGGTACAATATTGGCATTTTCTGTGGAGTAGAAAGCCACAAAAATTTCTCTGCAAGGCTGAGAGTTTGCTTCTCCCACCCCCATTCTCAGATGGGGGGCAGTTTTGGCTGGGGGCTCCCATGTTAATTGAGAAGTGAATCTGTTCTGTGATTTAACTTGAAATGCAAAGCTGCTCCTCAAAGTGCTGAATTCCAACCTTCTTCAAATAGAACTTTGAGTTTAAATTTAACTTTTTATCTATTTTAAAATCCACTGTCTATAGCTGCCCTCCACAGCGTGAGGGAGGAGTATTGGGAGAGGAGCTCTGTAACACAAAGAAGAAGAAGAAAAAGAAGAAAAAGCTGGTCCCTTCAACAGGCTCAGACAAAGGCAGCTCTGCTGGAGAGAGTGAGCACCGGAAGCACAAGAAGAGGGAGAGACAGGGGGGCTTGGTGGCTGCAGTGAACAACCCCCTCAAAAAAAGGACATGGAAATGGTCTCTGCTCAGCGAATGATAGCCCCTCAGGTTGGAGATGTGGCTACCTCAGAGTTGACATGAAGGGGGGGAGGGGGAGTTAGCAAATGTGTGATAATAAAGTTAGTATACAATTGGCTCTCCACATTTGTAGCTTTGACTTTTGTTGCTTTGATTATTTGTGGATTTGATGAACGCATTCTCTCTTGGAATCTTTTGATCCTCAAGTGTGACTCTGCTGGAAGTTGACCATAGAGTCATACTGGAGATTCCTAGAGAGAACACTTCTCTAGGCATTTGTAGGTCCTCCAGCATGATTCTGTGGTCAGCCTCTGCCAGATGTTAACAATAGAGTTGCACTGGAGGACCTAGAGATTTCTAATAATAATTTTGTTTTATTTATATACCGCTATTCCAAAGATCATAGCGGTGAACAGCAAGTAAGCTAATTAGCAAGTAAGCTAATTTGCCCCCAACAGTCTGGGTACTCATTTTAGCGACCTCGGAAGGATGCAAGCCTGAGTCGAGCTTGGGCCCTTTTGCTGGTCTTGAACTCGCAACCTTGTGGTTTTGAGTGAATGGCTGCAGTACAGGCATTTAACCACTGCGCCACCAGGGCTTCTAGAAAGGTATTCACTCAGGTAAAAATATAGTGGGGTTTTTATTTGTGTTTTTTCCACTTTCATGGGGGTCCTGCACTCTTCTAGCCTCAGTGAAAGTGGATGTCCCCCTGTACATCTAATCCCCCCCCTCTCTCTCTCTCTCTCACACACACACACACACACACACACACACTACAGTCCTGATCAGGTTCACTGCTCTTTAGGACCAGCATGGGTGAGCTTTCCCTTGCTGTGACTCTCAGGCTAAATTTAGCTGTAAAAGAACTCCACTGTATTAAACTGTCTCTTACCCCAAGGGGAATCACATTGATATCAGATATGAGTTCTTTGAAACTCACAAGAACCACCACTTATTTATAGCTCTCTTATTTAAAAAATAAATAAAGTAGTTTCTACATATTTATGTAAGCAAACCAGTGAACATGTATAAATGATTCTACCCAGTGCTAGTCCAATATGTGAATGTGATTTCTATCCAAGACCTCTGTTTTTGTCCCTAGGCTTCATAACATCTCCCTGTTTGACTTGGGCAAATTGGGCGCCTGTTCTGTGCTGAGCAGATGTGTCCATTTGTCATCTGCCATGGCTTAAGCAGCCAAGCAAGCAAGCTATGTATCCCCCAGAGGTCTGGCATGGAAGGGCAGCTTTTGTGCCTGCACTCAATTTAAATGCATCTTTGTGATTCATTTGGGGGTGTAGCCTCTTTAGTTACATACTACCATTATTTTGTGGTGGATTGGTTGTCTTGGAGAAATGTGGGGAAAATGGAAATGCTTGTAGGAATGTGTTGGTATCTTGCTTATTTCACCTTGGAGGTATCAGTTGAATGCATCTGATACTAAGTAATATGTTCCTGCTGTTTTGCTCTCTTACTGCCACCCAGCTGCATGCCTTTAATTGTCCCAACACAGTTAGACTTGCATATGCAACATTTTCATGAAACCAGCACTCTGCTCTTTCCACAGCAGCCTTGGACTGTAGCAGCTTGCTTAGACATGAGGACAAATGCTCCTTGAACATCCTGAGTCCAAAGAAGGAAGAGATTCAACATAAGCATGGGCAGTCTGATGTAGTCCAGGAGCTGCTGAAGGGCTCCCTGGATAAGGCTTATGGAAAGCAAGGTAAGTCTGGAGAGAGAAAGAGGGATTGATAGAGAAACAAAGCTTTCCCAGCCTGTGGGAGTGATTTGAAGCTGATTTTAAAAAAGTTTGAAAAATCCAAGGTCTGTGAGCAGATTGTCACAGCAACAACAAAAAATGTAGGAAGGATAAGAATAAAGTCTGTAGTTCTACTTAATTAACCTATCTCTGGTCAGATTCCTAATATCTTCTGCTGAAGCTATCTTTATGGGAGATTTTAAGGAACTGAGCAAAGAAAGGAGAACAGAATAAAGGTTAATGTCTACTAGAACAGGGATGAGGAGCATATGCTCCACCTTTAGTGTTTTGGGACTGCAAATCACTTACTAAAAGTTTCATGTAGATGTCATACCTTGCTGGAAGCAAACAGAGTTTTTTTCCCCCTCTCTCTTGACACATGAGGCTCTAAGGCAGGAAGAAAATAATTGAAGTCTTTGGCATTCTGTAAAAGCTGCATACATCTATTTTGATGATGACTACTGTTCAGGGGAGAAATGAGGCAAAGCAAGATAGTGAAGAGTGATGCCACAATTCCTAACAATTCTGACTGTTATACTTGCTCCACAGTACTGACATGGGATGGTGAAGTGTCTGCTATCAGCCAAGATGCCATTCATGATTCTGCATGGTTCCGGAGCCAAACAGTTCTTGATGACTGGGATGAAGAGTTTGACAGTGGAAAGGTAAGGAGACATTAGTTGCAAGCCTGACTATTGTATCCAGTTGTGGCTTTTGATTGACTTTAACGCTTTTCCAAGCACCTTGTAAACCTTCCATTGAGTGTGATAATATGAGAGATTTCCTGACCCCCATGAGAATTCCAGCACCCAATATTGGAATATCCAATATAGGCTGCTTCCCCACTGCAGAAATAATCCAGTTTGAACCACTTAAATTGCCATGGGTAAGTGCTGTGGAATTCTGGGAATTATAGTTTATTGCAGCACCACAGTTCTCTGACAGAGAAGTCTAAATGCCTTACAAAACTACAATTCCCAGAATACCATAGCATTGAGCCACGGCAGTTTAAAGCAGTGTCAAACTGCATTAATTCTGCAGTGTGGATGCAGCCATACTACCTGAATACCCAGAGCTAGAAAACACATGATCACGTGAAGTGGAACATTTGTTCTCTGGGGCGATGAGAAAAATCATCTATACAAAGACAGTCATGGCCATTGCTTCCCAAAGAGGCAAAATAAAATAATAAAAAAAAAATCCCGTGACATTTAGTGTAATAGTTTTTATTCAATTTTTTAAAAGGTAAAACAGCTAAAAGAAAAACCACATAACATCATCCTATACCAAATTACAAAGATAGCCTAAATTGAACTACTTAACCCCCCAAATCCCCTCAGCTCACTCCCCCTATACAAAATTATTAACACAATAAACACAAACTCACTTAGTACAAGTGACACAAACCATACTTCTCACTTCCCAAGCCTAAAAATATTACCATATATACTCGACTATAACTCAACCTCATGTGTAAGTTGAAGACAGATTTTGGAGCCAAAGTTATGGATTTTGATATGACCCATGGATCAGTCGATTGTAAACCTAGTGGCATGTAACAAAGAATCTAAAGGATAAATCAAAGGAAAACAGTGCCAAAGAACTTCCAAAATTCTTGCAGGCATAACTGTTTGGGTTCAACCTAAAAGCTGCATGGTTGAGAGAGTAGAGGCGGGTGTCAGTACTTCCAGGACAGATTACACCACACTTACCTTTCACCAGGGGACAGTTTCTTTTTAAATAAGCATTAAAGAACAGTACTTACTTTGAATTATGGATGTCAACTTTTTTTGATAATTTTTTTCACTAAAATTTCTTGTCTTAGACATGAGTATATACAGTAATGCTCAGTATACAGTCATCCCTCCCGATTTGTGGTCTTGCTGTTCGCATCTGTCAGTCTTTTTTGGACGGCAAACCAGGAGGGACATAATGGCATGCCCACTGCCATTGTAATCAATGGGGCTCCAATATTGGCGATTTTCCTGATTCGTAGGGGAGGTATTCGGAATGGATCCCTGTGAATCGGAAGAGACGACTGTATATGATTTCTTAGCAATGCTATCTTATTTTATATTACAGTCTGCCCTCCTCGAACGTGGGGGATCCGTCCCCCCCCCCCCCCCCCCCCCCCGTGTATGGGGAAAACAGCGTATGCTCATAGGAAATAATGGGGCGCATGCTCATGGCGGGGAGCGGGGAGTCTTCCATGTAAGCTCAAAGCCGCAGAAGGCAAGCCTGCCTATAAGGAGGACTGACCATACTTCTGACCTAAATAATTAAACAAATTTCCATCAAGACTCAGTTTCTGCAACATATAAGATTTTTTAACTTTTCCAATCTCTTAAAAAATGTCCAACAATTTTTCTTTAATCAGCACCACCATTTTGCCCATTTCAGCAAACTCAGGAACTGTCCACTCCTTTTCTGTAGGAAGGTAGTCCATTTTCCATTTCTGGGCAAACAACAATCCTGCTGCTATAATCACATCATGCATCACTTTACAGTTTATACCTTTACATTTCTTCTGCAGTATACCCAACAAAAATAACTCCAGTCTTAACTCGATTCTGCAATGAAAAATAGATTTCATTAATTTTTCTGTTTGTCTCCAATAGCTTTTTGCTTTATCATGAGACCACCACATGTGATTAAAAAGCACCTTTATGTACAGAACATTTCAATATTTATTTTTAGTTCTTTAAACGTCTTAGATGATCGGCCTGGTGTCAAGTACCATCAGTACCTCATCTTGTAAAAATGTCTCTCATATTGTAAGATGATAGCTCTTTCAGGCCCGAATTCCACATATTTTCCTCAATGCTCCATCCCAATATTATATAGGCCAAATTCTAAGCCAATTTAACCATATAGTCTTTTACCTGTTCTGACTTCTAATTCTGTTTTCATTAACATCTTATACATTTTCCCAGTGATCATCAGCTCATCATCAGTTTATAATTTCAATTCTAACAGTTATTTCTTTTAGAAACCACAAATGTTGTTTTTATCTACCTTGAATCTTTCCAATAATTGCTTATATAACTTGAAAGCCTGTTTATACTGATTTGCACTGCCCAGATAAAAAAGTAAGCAAATACATTTCAGATAGCTACAAAATTAAGAAGTTCTTCCCTTGCAGGTGTTTAATTTTAACAGAACACCTCAAAAGTTACATTTGCTTCTCAGAAATATAACTGCAAATTATATCTTCATTTACATCAGTAGACAAAGGGCAAAAGATCCATTCCAAGAAAAGAGTCAGTTTCCAGGCTTTGGGAGGCTTCCTAAATTTCTGCTTATTTAAAATCCAGTCTATTGATTCAAAGGAAAGTCATGTCCAAGCTGTTCAGAGACATGCTATGTTCTGGGAAGATGGCAATTTGAACTCTTTGTCCCTTTCATGTCTGATCGTTGTTGCCTGCAACAATCCGTAACTTAAAAGTGCATTCTGGAGCAACATGGATAATCCTGGTGTTCTCTCCTTGCCAGGAGGGAATTTCTTACCAGCCTTGGAGAACCAGTTTATAAACATGGCATGTGCCGCTTCCTTGTGGAGGTTCCAATAGAGGTAGCTGCACAGCTCTCCAGTGACCCAGAAGTCTGAAAATCACATGATATCAAAGTGTGATTGGTTATCTGGTCTCTCCAAACTCCCTTCATCCATTTTTTTGGTTTGTTTCTGCTTGCCTCCTCCCTTTCCAGATCTAAACATCTGGCCTTATCTACATCCAACTGTCTTTTATTCTGCTTTCTAATATCTTAGCACTCCTCATGCTGGAAAGGACAAGATAGAAGCTTCAACTAGAAGCTTTGACTAAGGGCTCCTCCAGATAAGGCAGAGGTATTGTGGGGGGGGGGGGTTGTTGTATTTGTTGCTGTAGTTCTTGGCTGGCTTGTTTTTTAAAATATCCATACAATGTTTCTGTTGTTCCTGGCGCCAGCTGTAACATTTTATTCCCACCTTTGAGTGGGTTTCTTTAAGACATACCAGAACAATGAAAAACTAGTCCTTTCTCTTTTCTTTTCTTTTCTTTTCTTTGTTAAGAGTTATTATAGTGCTGTGCTGCATCAGTGAGATTATACGTTTGCTCTATAACTAAAAAAAGGTAGAAAAATTCAGAGAGGATTAAAATTGTTCTTCAAACCATAGGGCCACATCAACCAGTCGCATTGCAGTTTGAAAAAAAATTTGGGATATCCTTAGTGCAGATCCAAGAAGTTCTTGTAAACAGCTCTTCAAAAGAATAGAATGAGTAGATGCAGGGAAAACAACTAGTGGCAAAACCAAGGACCACTGGTTCAAAAACTCACACTTCTTTACATTTGTCTAATGGACAGAAGGATATAAAAATTTGATCTTTCTCTCTCTCTCCCCCCCCCCCCTTTTTTTTTTTTTTTTCATTGCTTGTCTGTGTTATCATCTGCTTTCCCTTCTGCAGTTGGGATTTCTTTCTGTGTTGCTTCTGGGGGGGATGGTGGCTTCACTATTACAGATTAAATAAATATACATTCTTATGTTTATGTCAGGTAAAGAAAATGAAGAAGCTCAAACGTGAGCGGAGAAGAAACTTCAATGCCTTCCAGAAATTGCAAAGCCGGCGTAACTTCTGGACTGAGACACATCCAGCTAAATTGGCTAGCCTGAGCTATCGGCTATGAGATGGTGAGGAACTGGAGGGTAATTGTATTGAGTATTGGAATTGCAACACTTCACTTTCTGGGAGTGAGCAAATGGATAATAATTGATGGAGGACATTTGGATAACTTTAAAACCCAAGTGAGAATCATGTGTTTTCCCAGATGTTTTTGCACTACAATTCCCCAGATCCCTAGCCAGCATAGCTACTGGTAAAGAATTCTGGGAGTTGAAGTTCAACATCGTAGAAAGGACCTTACACAGTGCCCCCTAGTAGTTAGTTACTTTTAAAAATTGGAGCTATAGTAATACAGTGGTGCCTCGGGTTACGAAATTAATTCGTTCCGCGGCTAATTTCGTAACCCGAAAAACCTTCGTAACCCGAATTGCCATAGGCGCTAATGGGGAAAAAAGCCGCGGCTCTGCCGCGGCTCCATTTAAACAGCGCCGGCGTTTTTTCGTAACCCGAAAAAACGTTCGTAACCCGAAACAATAAATCCCTATGGGATTTTTTCGTATCCCGAAAAATTCGTAAGCTGGGTAATTCGTATCCCGAGGTACCACTGTAACTATAATGGTAATTCACTGTTTTCTCATTTCTCAGAATTAACTAAAATAATTTATTTTAATCTGATTCCTGCAAGCCTGTGCTACAAAACACCTTCTTAACATCCACCATGTCAGTTACTCAGTACCTTACAGAGAATCATTTAGAACACCTCCTCCACCATTGAGACTACATGCTTATAACAATAAAGTAACTGAAAAATTATCATTGCACCACAAAAAGAGTGAAGTTGCTTCTTGTTAAGAAGTTACATAATTATAGCTTTGTTACTCAGAAAATACATTAATAAGAAGTAGCTAGTTATTTGTTTCTGATTATTTGTACAGTATATAAATAAGAGCCAGCATGGTGTACTGAATTGAGCTTTGGACCACAACTCTGGAGATCAAGGTTCGATTCCTTGCTTGGCCATGGAAACTTACTGGGTGACCTTGAGTGAGCAATATACCATCAGCTCCATAAAACCCTGAGATAGGTTCGCCTTAGGATCACTACACACATATATACACCTACATAATATATTTGTAGCCACAATCACTACTTGTAGAAAATGTTATGCTAGGGAAGTTAAATGTGGTCCTTCTTTAGTCTAACTCCATGGTATTCTAGATACAGAAGCTATGTTCTGCCTGTATGAAATTCTCAAGAGGATAAATGGGGACATTGTAGGAGTTTTGCACACAAATATAGTTATGCACACATATTTTGCCTTATGTTTTCAGAATCGTTGGTGCTTTGATCAGTGGTCAAGATGGTGCAGTTAGATAAAGGTTTTCCTGTGGCACTCACCTGTTGTAAATCTCAACTCAACGGATTGAGATGCATCAGTAGCTGCATCAGTGCTATGGCAGATTCCTATACCTTGGCGCTCCTTTTGACCAACATTGAAATGTCAAGTGTCACAAGCTGCTAGCTCTGCAGAATTTGCAGGGGAAGTCTTTCTCGTGACCCAAGTGGGATGCTGTTGTTTCAGAGGGCTCTCAATGGATCTTCTGCACATCTTCTAATGGAAAGCAGGCATCTGTCAGCATTGTTTACAGGCATGTTACAGGGAGCCTTTGCCTGAGGAAGGCACCATCCCAGGGTGGCAGTGGGAGCCTCGCGTGGACCAAGAGTGGGGTCGGGGTGAACAGTCACAAACACACCCCTGCACTGCCTTCATCTCCACACAAGGCCTAAGTTTGATGAGCTACACTGTCCCTCTGCTGCATTTCCGCCAGGAGATGAAGAAAGCCAAGAGCTGTGTCTTAACTTCTGAGAAGTAGACACCGTATTGCCTGAAGTGATGCTTATCCCCTTCCCTGCTGTGTCATAATGACAGGGTAACTTTTGTGGCTTTTCTTCAGCCATGTGTGTCCTGACTACCTGTCAGATGAACACAGTATTCCTTGACAGATATATTTTTCTAAATAGTCCTCCATGTCCTATTTCTACAGTCAGGAACACACTCTGTACAGCAAAAGGAGAGCTGGAAATGGTGTTGGCTGCCCTGTGCAGTTGGGTATCATTTTATTTTTGTTTCTTAAATCAAAGGAAATCACTGGGCCCTAAAAGAGTGAAACCTAATAATGAATTCTCAGTAGCATCCGCTAGCCATAAGTCACAGAACATTGAGATGGTGATGTATCTATTGCTGGAATAGTACCACTTTAGGCTTAACAAGTGGGCTATTAAATATTTGAATGCTACCATATTTAAAGAAAAAAGATCCTGGTACATGTTAAACTAAGAGTAACTTTGGTGGCTGTGTTCTGGCAGGTTCTCCTTTACCTGTAACTTCCCAAAAGTGCATGATCAGTTTGAGGGGCAGTCTGTGTACATCCCACCTATTCTTGCAACACCTGCATCTCATTCATCTTGTTGCCTATTCAACATTGGCACCCTTTTTTCTATACACAGATTGGGTGCAAAGGTTGAAAACCTGCTTAATTCCTTCTGCTCTGTAACACATCAAAGCAGTTGCCAGTTTTGGCCCTTGCATTTACTTTGAACTGACAACTTTACCCCTGGGGAGTGGAGCGCTTAGACTCTTCACTCTCATTGGGGAGTGGTCTCTCTCCCTCTGGCAGTGCCAGTTCTGCAGTTTCCTGCCAATACATGGAGACCCTGAACATGGGTACATTTGCACCTCAAGCGGGGGTTTTCTGCAATAGCCCTCTTGTAGCAATGATTCATGGTGCAATAAAGGAATGCCTTGTCTATGTCTCCTGTTTATTCAGCCTATCAGTTGCAATAATTTGTGGGTGAGTGAGGCAGTGGTGTCACTAGGGTGGGAGTCAGCCCGTGTTGTAACTCATGGTGTCATCATCCCCCTCCCCATTGATCTCTTCCCATACCAAAGCATACAGAATCCTTAGTAATATTTTTGGTATTCAAGTTACTTATAAATTGTAACTCCTGTATATTGCTGAATGTAACGGCAATAGTTGTGACATAAGTAACTAGGACAAATTTACAGATTATAGATTATAAATTCCAATATCATACATACAGTTTAACTGTATACATGTACATAGTTCCGTGTGGTTAAAGTGAAAATTTGGTAAGATGTGATTTTTTAAAGAAAACTTAAAATTCTAAAATTTATATTCCTTTACAACCTAGGCCTCTCCTTTCTCTTCCCACTGTGCCTCGCCCCACTCACAGCATCTTGTCAGCATTTTAAAGGGATGCAAGCGAACACCAGAGCCTGTTTCTACCAAAAGACAAATGTTTGGGGAACAGTGGTGTCACCCCCTTAGGTTTACACCTGATGCAGTCTTCAGTCCTCCCCCCACTGTGATGCTCCTGGAATGAGAAAGACCCAATTTTTAATGGTGCCCTGCCCATTTGTAATAAAAGATACAATGCTGAAAGCGTTATTTGTTAAATGGGGAAAAGTAAGACCTCTCAGCCAGCGTTTACCTGAAAGGGCTATTGCTCTATTCTAGCATTTGTCTTTTCTGTAGCTGGCATGGGAGTGTCAGATGGAGACAGCTTCCAGTATTTTCTATAGGATTTCTGTTTCACTACCTGATCTTGCCTGTAGCCTGTACTGCTTGCTAAGATCATCTCCTGCTCCCTACCTTCTACCTGGTAATCCTGTTTGCCCAGTCCTTATCCCATTCTCTGTGCTTTTCAAATCCCACATTCTGTTTGCTCCCATTTATCTTGTGCTATGTGTGGCTGTAGTTGTGACTCCCTCAATATTGGATAGTATATTTAGAGGAAGTCTGCCTCTGAATAAACCTTGCACAAAAACCTGATCATAGGTCATCAAGTCTTGAGTTGGTTGTCTGGGAGGCACATAAAATAAACGTAGTTGTGGCCCAGGACTTGAATACAGTCCCGGAGTGGGCGAAAGCTCAGCCCTCCAGATTGTGTTGGACTGCAGCATTTATTTTGCTAGGGAGAGAAGTACAAGGGGGTGAGATGGTGCTGCAGGGAAGAGGCAATAATTAAGACAATATGAAAACAAGGCCAGCAGTTTCTTGGCCTGTGATTCTAGAGGATGTGCAATAATGTCTTTAGAAGAGTGGAAAGGCTGTGTTTAGTACTGCTGCTGGTCTTGCCAAGGGTGCCAAATGTAATTCACAGTTGAATAACTGCAGCAGGAGAGCCACTCCCTACTTCAGAAACGGGGTACTTCGTAGGTTCCAGTACAAAAGAAAGAGAAAATATAGCCCATGCCAACATCTGAAATTCAATCTAGACAATGAGAAAATAGAAATAGTAAAAAAAAAAAAAAATTCCCACATCTAGGATCAAACATGGTCCAGAGTGGTGACTGTAGTCAAGAAATAAGCCTAACAACTAGGAAAGAACTTGACAAGATCCTGAAGAGATACACAACTTTGCACTGAAGTCAGAATTGTACAAGCCATTGTATTCCCCATTGGACAGTAAAAGAAGCCGATAGAAAACCTTTGAGATGTGGTGCTGGAGAAGAGTGCATAGGATACTATGGATAGCCAAAAAATCAAACAAATGGGTCCTTGGAACAGATTAAACCAGAGCTCTCCTTGGAATCCAAGATGATAAAATTGAGCCTGTTGTACAGGGGTAGGCAACCTTTTTGAGCCGGGGGCCGGGTTGCTGTCCCTCAGACAACTGGGGGGCCGAAGCCAAAAAATAAATAAATAAATTTTTAAAAAATTAAATATATAAATAAACCAGGACAAATGTAGGACAAAATTTTCAAATGAAAGACACTTTTTTAAAAAAAAATGGAGGACACGTGAAAAAATTTGCTGATTTTTAAAAAAATGTTAATATAAATGCATGTTTCTGAGGCTTCTATAGACAATTGCCCCCCAAAGGCCCTGGTGGCAATCGGCGGCAGGACCAGGCTGGGGCCGGTCCCAAGGCCTTGCCGGGCCGCATCCGGCCCGCGGGCCGCAGGTTGCCTACCCCTGCTGTTGTACTTTGGCCACATAATGAGAAGGCATGAATCACTTGGGGGGAAAAAACAATAGTGCTAGGAAAGGTAGGAGAAGGAGGGGAAGACTGCATGCCAGATGGATGATGGACTCAATCAGGAGGGTCACGGGCATGATTTTACAGGGACAGCAGAGCAGTGGAGGACAGGGAGTCTTGGGGGTGTCTCGTCCACAGGGTTGCCATGAGTCTGAGTCGATGAGGGCAGCTAACAACAAACATCTGAAATACTGTTATTCAGAGCTGAAGATGAGGCTCACAAAATAGGGAATATAAAAGGTTTAAGGATTGCTATTAAGGAGGCTAAAAGCTTGGTAGAGGTTTGCATTAATAGCATTGGCATTCTATGAACATCCTGTGCTCTGCAGAATGGACAGCTGACATTTTGCCTGCTGATCTGAGATAGCAGGAAGGGCTGGGGAAAGTGCTTTTGGCTTGCTCTAGCAACATTACAGAAGATTTGTTAGGCTTTGAAAAAATAATACACATATCTGGCTCGCCTTGGGGGCAAGAAATAGTTCAGAATAAGACCTGAAGGACTTAATTTTATTGCCCTTCTCCAATGATTTAAGAATCCTTTATTCATTCTGTTTAGTTACTACAAGAACTATAAAATCTTGTCTCCTCAAGTCAGGATGCAGGGAAAGTGTAGTCTTGTGGCAAAGTATATCTGCTGATTTGCAAACAAAATTAACATGTATTCAAAAACTGGCCTAGGGAAGTACCCTAGCTCCAAAGGAAATAGGCATAGTTCACCAAATTAGGTGCCATGGCTATTAAGCAAAATGTGTCCCTTAGTGTATTTCTGAAAATAAAAACCAACATCTTATGCATAAGTATTCACAGAGTGCTAATTTTTCTTCCACTGAAAAAGTACAAAATGCCCACAATAGAGTACAAACATGACTACACCTGGACTAACAAAGTAGATTTGTTCCTGGATGTTACTACTTTAATAGAAAATTTGGTACCAGAAACAACATGTAAAGAATAGGGAGAGGTTCCTGCACTATTAAAAAGGAAAGTTAATGTCTCAACAATTTTTTTTATCCAAATGTAACATGGATATACCCATATGAAATGAAACAATCAGGTCATGTAAACTTCTGTAAGTATACAAAAATATCTTGAATCTCCTAGAAACCTTTTGAAGTATTTTTCAGAATTGCATCCAGGGATGACCTTTCACCTGCTCCCATTTATGGAGACCAAATTTATAGTCCTGTGTTTTGCTTTGTTTTTAACATGGTGTGGGGAGCTGGAGTATCTCCTCTCCACATTACTCATTGTTCTGCAGTTCATGCATGCTCAGTAAAGGATTCTGGAAGCAGCTGCTGTTTACTGTTGCCTATTGTAGACAGGCACACATGCTACACTAGCTCAGCTAGAGTAGAATCTCATTCTTTCCCAGCTTAAGTTTTTGTTACATTGTTGACAAGACACACTGCTGCAGTCCTACACCTGAAAGTCTATCTCCAGCCCTCCTCTACTATTTTCCCAGTGCCTACGTTGCTAAAAAATGTTCAGCCAGACAAGGCGGAAAGAGGGCCAGTGTGGTGTAGTGGCTTGGGCATTGGACTATGACAGGTTCAGATCCAGGGTTTGAGTGTATTCACACAAAGCAAAATCCAAACTGGTTCACAAAAGTTTATGTTCTATTACATTACAAACTCATAATACTGTGGGGAGGTCAAGTAAGAGGTCAAAGCCACAGCCTGACTGCTATGCATCCAAGCCTGCTAAGGAAGAAGATGACCTTTTGTAAGGGCTGATTCAAATACATTTTCCTTTCATTCTTGTGGAAGTGCAAACACACAATTACCCAAGTGTACTACATCTGTATAGAGAAAGCATAGACAACTCTTTCTCAAAATGCAAGATACTGGGAAGATACAACTAGCTACATCGGAAGAGCAACCTGTCATTTTAGATAGAGCCCCAAGACAGCCCGGATGGTGCAGTGGTTTGCGTGTTGGATTATGACTTTGGAGACCAGGGCTCAATTCCCAGCTCGCCCATGAAATCCACTGAGTGATCTTGGGCAAGTCACACTCTCTCAACCTCAGAGAATGGCAATGGCAAACCCCTCTGAAGAAAACTACCAAGAAAACCCTGTGATAGGTTCGCCTTAGGATTATAATAAATTGAAAATGTCTTGAAGGCACACAACAACAACAACAACAAGACAAGAGGAAAGGGGATTGGGCAGGAATAAAAAGACTATAAAAAGGAACTTCTTTGGCAGAGATTCTTTTAACTGAGGTATGCCTGTATTTTGCAACAGGTGTAGTTCATACACCTACTTCCCCATAACATTACGTATTTGAGAGGGTGCTGCACATTCCTCCCTCCAATTAAAAAAACACACTACTTTTATGTGGGTTGCCTTGCATCTGGTAACACGTTTAGAATATTAACTGATGTCGAACCTTACATGCCAAGTCTTAGGCTGCATCTGCACTGCAGACATAATTCAGTTTGATACCACTTTAACTGGCACAGCTCAATGGAATCCTGGAATTAGTAGTTTGTTGTGGGATCAGTGCTCTTTGGTAGAGAAGGCTGAATATCTCCCAAAACTAAAAATCCCAGAATTACACAGCAGGGTAGTTAAAGTGGTGTCAAACTGCATTATTTCTGCAGTGCAGATGCAACATAATTCTCACTGTCATATAGCCAAGGTGACCAGATGTCTTAACAGCAAGGGAGGCCAATACACAGCAATATGTAGGATGCTGAAGAAAAATGGAAGACAGAAGACAGTCAGCAAGGTTTAGTGGTTTGAGCATTGGACTATGATTGGAGACCAGGGTTTGAATCCCTGCTCAAGCATGAAAATCCACTGGGTGACCTTGAACAAGTCACACTCTCTCAGCCTCAGAGGGTTGGTAATGGCAAACCTCCTCTGAAGAAACTTGCCAAGAAAACCCCATGATACATGATAGGGTTACTATAAATTGGAAACGACCTGAAGGCACACAACAACATAAAATAACAAGCAGCCCACACTTGAGACCCTGGCTTCTTCCTCTGATGACTGGAACACTGGGAATTGTAGTCCTAGGAAGGTGGTGTTGGTGCTGAAAGCTTCTTTTGGCCCAGCAAAACCAACTCTGTTCTAAATAGATACTTCCCAGAGAACTCTGGGTTCTCATTCAGACTCCACAACTATAGCACTATTCCTCCACTTAAGCTCCTATGGCAACATCCTATGGAATCCTGGGGTTTGTAGTTTGACCAGAGGAGGTCCCACACCTTCAAACACAGACAACCCTGAGCAGGAGGCTTGCTTTAGGGTCGTGTCCACACTACATAAACAATCTAGTTTGGCACCACTTTAACTGCCATGGATCCATGCTATGGTATTCTGGGAACTGTAGTTCTGTGAGATGTTTAGCCTTCTCTGTCAGAGAGCACAACAAAGGATGATTCCCAGGATTCCACAGCATGGAGCCATGGCAGTTAAAGCAGTGTCAAACTGGATAATTTCTGCATTGCAGATTAAACCCTTGCTTTTGTCTCTCCCTGGAATCCCATTCCAGTCAGGATTCCCATACAGTAATGTAACGTAATTCTTAGTAATGTTTATTTGTACTAATGTCACTCATAAACTGGCTGTGGATTTATGTGGGAGTGAACCCCTGGCTGCAGGACTCAAAGGCTGCATCCACAGTGCAGATATAATTTGACACCACTTTAACAATGATATGGAATTCTGGGGATTGTAGCTTGTTGTGGCACCAGAGCACCAGGCTAAATGTTTCACAAAACTACAGTTCCCAGAATTCCAGGGCAGCAGTGTGACCAGGTGTCTTCACTACAAAGGAGAATGAGGCATCGCAAAATGTAGGACACTCCAGAAAAATTGAGGAAAGGACCAAAATAAAAGCTAAAAGCACTGATATAAATCCATGCTTCTGAGTCATACTCAAAATAGAGGACGTTTTGACATTCCTCTTGGACAAAAGGTTGAAATGGAGGATGTGTCCTGGAAATGTAAGACAGACCATGGGTAAAAAAAAGGAGGTGGGCTGGTCAATCTGCCTGGCAGTTAAGTGGTGCCAAACTGGATTGTTTTCTGCAGTGTGGAAAGAGAGCCTACTGAGGAGCTTCTGGTATGGTTCTATGTGTTTGAGGGTGCTATATAGAATTACAGTCCACTGGAACTCTGGTGGCACAGTGGTTAAATGCCTGTACTGCACCCACCCACTCACAAATCCACAAACCACAATGCAGCCAGTGGCTCAGGGTCGACTCAGCCTGCCATCCTTCCATTGGTTGCTAAAATGAGTACAGTACTCAGCTTGTTGGGAGCAATTAGCTTACACACTTTGTAAACTGAATAACCTCCAAAACATGATACCTTTCTTGAGCCAACCAAAATGCATAATGACATGTGGCAAGCTTTGGAAGTCACGCTGGCTTCTATATAGGCAAACAGGAAAGAAATAGAAATGGAAGATGTTAGTCATAGGGCCTGAACAGACAGGCCAAAATAAAGCTGCTTTGAGTCACTTTGGAGGTATGCTGTTTAAAAGACACATGCATCTTAAGAGGCCAGAAGCTGTGCCAAAGCTGTGCTCCTTAGGATCAGAGTGTGGCTTTGGCATGGCTTCTGGCCTCTTAGGACACATGTATCATTTAAACAGCATACCTCCAAAGTGACCCAAAGCAGCTTTATTTTGGCCTGTCTGTTTGGGCCCATAGTTAGCCTGCATTTTCTGTTTCTGGCCTTAGTTCAGATGGTAGGGAGGGCTATCTGCAGGCTGGCACTCCTCCTTTGGCCATGCAGTCACTGGGAGATTTTCAAAGTCAAGGAAATTTAATGTCCATTGGCAATTCAAAGAAGTCGTTTCTTTGGAATCTAGCATGTCTTGCATGGAATCAGGAGGTGCCAGCCTGCAGATAGCCCTCCCTACCATCTGAACTAAGGCCAGAAACAGAAATGCAGGCTGACTATGCCTTACCTCTTCCATTTCTTCCTCCTGTTTGCCTGATGAAGAAGAAGCCAGTGTGACTTCGAAAGCCTGCAACGCGCCATTGTGCATTCTGGTTGTCCCAAGGGAGGTATCATGGTTTGGATGCTATTGGATTCCCTCTATGGCCAACAGGGCTACCCCTAGATGCACACTGTAAGTGCCTTAAGTGCACTGATAAGCGGAATCATGGCTATAATGCCCCAGCAGTGAAAGCAGTGCAGAAACAGAAAGAGAGCAGATCCTTCCCTGCCTTCCTTGCCTAAATGGGGGAGACTCGAGGCTGCCGGTGGCTGGACTTCCCGCCAAGGCTGCCTGCCTCCAGGGGAACGCCCACCGCCAGGGCCCCGCCGCGACTCCGCCCTGCGCCCCCTCCCCTCCGTCCGTCCCTTGCGCCAAGGAAGGAAGGAAGGAAGGAGGAACTCGCCCAGCACCACCAGCAGCACCAGCACCAGCCAGAGCCCTGCATTGAGCCCCAGCAGCTCGGGAAGATGGAGGAGGCGGTGGAGGAGGAGGAGGAGTGTGGATACGGTGAGCGGAGGGGAGGGATGGGGAGGGTGGCCAGGCAGGTCCTCCTTTTCCCGGACGCCTCCTCCATTCCAGCCCCCTCTCCAGCAGGACTCCCCAAACGTCCTCCATTTTATTTGAGCAGGACTCAAGAAGCATGCATCCATGTTTTTAGTCTTTTGTTTTTTTATGCCCAGGATGACTCCCCCAATGTCCTCCATTCTCAGCAGGACTAAGAAACGTGGATTTACATTTACATCAGTCTGTTTAGCCTTGCCTTTTTCACCCTGCCCGGGATGAATCCCCAAATGTCCTCCATTTTGAGCATAGCCAAGAAAAGAAGCATGAATTTACATTTCTAGGAGTCTTTTTTAGCTTTTTTTAATTTTCTGCCCAGGAGGGATTCCCAAGTGTCCTCCATTTTGAGCAGGACTAAGAAGCATGCATTGATATTAATAAGAATAATAATATCCACATGAATCTTTTTAGCTTTTCATTTTATGTCCAGGAGGAATTCCCAAATGTCCTCCAGGGCTAAGACGCATGGATTTCTATTTCTGGGAGTGTGGTTAGCCTTTTCTTTGGTCTTGTCCTCCATGTTTCCTTGGCTGCCCTCCATTTTGGGGGTGCCTGGTCCTGCTTGGCCCTTGGGTGCACCCCTCTTTTTCTGGGCTGCCCTTGGGTGAGTTGCCTTGCCTTGCCTTGCCTTGCCTTGCCTTGGGACTCAGCCTTGGGCCCCTTGATGCCTGCCTCTGCCTGTGGGGAGGTGGGCCAAGGCCAGGTCTTCCCTTGGCTGCCCTTAGGGGCTGAATAAGGGGGCCAGGAGGGGGCACAAGGGCTGTGGGGCAGGAGAGGCTGGGTGCAAGGCAGGTCCTCACCGCAGAGGAGGACGAAGCACTGCAACCTGGAGGACATGACCAAAAGAAAAGCTCAAAACACTCCTAGACATCGAAATCCAGGCTCCAAATGGAGGACCTTTTGGAATTCCTCCTGGACAGAAGGTTGAAATGGAGGATGTATCCTGGAAAAGGAGGGCCTCTGGTCACTCTGTGGCAAGGAGGCAAGACTTCAGGGGAGACCCACCTCGAGGAGGAGGTGGCAGAGCCCAGGCAAAGGGAAGCCGCACATTCTGGAGGAAGGAAGTAGGGAAGCTGGGGGTGCAAGGTGGCGGAGTGAGGCCCTTGCTTAAGTGAATACTCCTAGAGGTTTCTTTCTCTCCTTCCTCACTAGGGTTAGTAGCACCTGGTGTGGTAACTCATGGGGTTACACCCCCCTCTCCCTGCACTGACCTGCTCCCTTCCAATACCATACATCCCACACCCATAGAAGTGTTTATTTGTACTAATGCCACTCATATATTGCGATCCCGTATATCACTGAACGTAATGGCAATAGCTGCCGTGACACAAAGCAGCTAGCAAAATTAAAAGTATACCTTTAAATTACAGTATCGCACACACAGCCTGAATGTATTCCCTTGGTAAGATGTGATGTTTTTAAAGTTTTTAATTTTTTAAAAAAATATTAAATTTAATTAAAAGTATTTTTAAAAAGAACTCCGAGGCCCCTCCTTTCTCCTCACACTGAGCCTCACCCTACTCAAACCATCTGTTCATCATTTTAAAGGGACGTAGGTGAATGCCACAGTCCGTTTCTACCAAAAGGCAGGTGTTTGGTGAGCAGTGGTGTCACCTGGTGGGGGTCGGTAGCCCGCATCCCCTTAGTGACACCCCTGCCTCTGGGTGTTGAGCTTGGGCAGGTGAGGGTCCCTTTTTTCTGCCTCTCTCCTTCTGTATTGAAGACTGTCATGAGCTGGCAAGGAGGATGGAGCATGCCCCGTTTCAGAGCTCCAGATAGCTGTTGGGCTCTGATCCCAGGGCAAAAAGGACAACAGCTGCTCTTGGCTTGGCTAAGGAGGGGATGGGAGCCAAGGGAAACAGTGGGCGTCCTTCAGCGTGGAAGTGGTGGGCAGTGAGCTTTGGGAGAATCGAGCCCTTTGCTACCTTCTAGATGATGAGGTTGTCATATTTTGGTTACATTGTGAGAAGGAATGACTCATTGGAAAGAACAATAATGCTAGGATAGGTGGAGGGATGTAGAACGAGAGGAAGACCGCACGCTAGGAGCTCATGGGCATGAATTTACAGGACCAATGCAGATCAGTGGAGGCCAGAGAGCCTTGGAGATGTCTCATCCACAGGGTCGCCATGAGTCAGGATCAACTCGAGGGCAGTTAGCGCCAATAGTAAAGGTGTTGGGAAGTGGAGCTCCCCTTAAAGAGTTTGCTGGGGAGTAAGGAGAGAGAGAGAGAGAAGGCTGCACAAGGCATTGAGGAAAGGGCCCACTGAGAGGCAGCTGTGGGTGGGGTGGGCACATGCCTTGGTAGAAGACTTTGTGCAAGCATTTACCCACTGGGCAGTGTGCAGGGACACGAGCTGAGAAGAGAAGCATAGCTCTGAGAGAAAGGGATTATTTTGGAGGGGGGAGATGAAGTATGGGGATGACTAGAGGCTAGCAACAGCTGCATGGGTAGCAGATGCTTCCCCTTTCTGCTTGCTTTCCTCCCTCCCTTGCTTTCCTTCCCCCTGGTCTGATTGGAGGGAGTGTGTGTGTGTGTGTGTGTAGAACATGGCTCTTCTTAAATCCAAGCTCTAGCCCAGCTGTCACATTGTGTGCCTTATGCAGCAGGGAGGCTGTTCACTGGGGGTTTGAGCTAACTGATAGCAACATTTGACCTGCCTGCCCTCTCCTGCCCATGCAGGCTGACTGTTACAAATGTGGCACAGGGTGTTGGTGGCAGGAGTCCTGCAGCTGGCCTGGTGGTGGGGATCCAGGTGAACAGCCCTGTCAGCTGGCTGCCTCCTGCGATTGATGGAAGGACCTCAGCCAAGCCCTGTATTTAAGCCAAACCCAAATTACAGCCTAAGATCTCTGCATCCTTAAATGGGGATGTGTGTTCATTGCTCACAAAATGGCAACACTCAGAGAGAGCCTATAGTAGTGTATTCTTTAATTCCAGTGGCTTTGAGGTGGATTTACTCTGAGCAAGAAGGAGTTGAGCCAGGCCTGAGGCTTTTGTGAAAGCAAGCAATTTGCATCTCTTTCACAAGAGATGGAGTGGACCCATTTTCTGACTAAATCATCATGTATAAGCAGCTGGAAAAAAATCAGAAAAGTAGGGACGAATAATGTGAACATTGCTGAAACTTCAAGAAACAAAGAAGACTATAAATTTTTCTGGCTCCACTCTGTAGCTCCAGTTGCTATCCAGTCTACGATGGAGAACATCATAATGGAGGAAGTATGCCTGGCCTTGGAGAGGGGAAAGAAATGTACAGTCTGCATGCTGATCCAGGATATGTGTTGTCCTATGTTGTCCCTATCCTGGCATGTTCCCAATGTGTTAAACCACATCTGGGGTTGATGGGAATGTTAATCCACCACATCCAGGGGTCACCAAGTTGGAGAAGGCAATGACTAAAGTCTGAAAACAGCACAAGTGAACTGTGGAGGTTCAAACCTTGTGATGAAAATACTTTTTTGTTACTTAGTGGCTTACAAGAGAGGTTGTTTCCACCACCAGTCATTGATATGTTGCTTACTCAGCTTTGTGTGTACACTGCAGTGGAGGGAGCCTCCCAGAGATAGATGTGTGTGTGTGTGTGTGTGTGTGTGTTTTTTTTTAATTAATCTCATTCATGTCTCCCCTGAATCCACTTGAATTCTTTAATGTTGAGAGCAATACTGCAGTATCATTGCACCAAAAGAAAGAATTAATATGTATGACCCAGTTATGGGCAAGTGGCTTGCTGAGAGGCTTCCCCAGTGGAGTGGGGGTTCACATTGTATCTGCATGTTAGCTGTGTGAGACATGCACTAGGATGCAGGGGGAGAGACCTGTTCAGTGCATTCTTTCTCTTGTGTGGCACATCCTTGCCATGTGAATCACACCCTAGGCTTGCTTCATCCAGTCTATTAGCATTGTGGCCTCTAGGGCCAGATGCCCGTTTGATGTGTCTTCACTGAGCTGGTGGGTTGTTCTGGCACAAATTGGCTTTGAACCTCAAGGGCTCTTCAGCAAGACAGCATGGACATATTTCAGTTTAAGCACACAGACCTACGCTGATGATGAAAGCAATCAAAGCTAAAGGGTCAGACCTGAAAGGCAAGCAGTGTTCTCTTCCAACAGCATTTGCACATAAATACCATATGGCCCCTGCCATGTCCTCAGCAAGCTTGTTCTTCATTTATCTGGTACATGGATATTCCAGCTGTGATCCCAAAGACTATGTCTGGGGCATGAAGTGCATTGCTAAAACTCTTTGTGCAGCTGCCCTTATATCTGGAGTATCTTGGGTGTACTGGATTGGATATATAGTGATAATCTCCCTTTCAGGTAAGTGGCAGACTGCCCAGTTCTGCTCACACCATGTTATTTAGCCCTCTGTGTGTTCTCGACCTGGGTAGTGCTGCCCAGTCACATGGAGCAATCCTGCATTTTCATCAGCAGAGGTAATTTAGGGACAACAGTATCTCTAGGGACAGATGCCCTCTGTGGCCCTCCCTCCCTTAGTCAGGCTAGCAGCCCCTGGGCGGAGGCCGAGCTGCATGTCTTGCTTGGTTGCTTCTGACAGCTGGGTATGTTTTGGCTAATTATTTGTCTTGGTTTCCTCTGTGATGATTATTTCGCCGCAATAGCATTGGCAATGGCTGGGAAATATTTCTAAGTCTTGTATGCTAGCTTCCTCTCCCCTCTGCCCCAATGACCTGGACATCAAGGTGTGAAGGCTTCTTCTAGCCTGATTATGATTTCAGTCTCCTCCACACACTTCTATATAGAAGATATTGTGAGATTGGGGAGGGAATGGGCTCGGAGTGAAGTACAGTATAAGTCAGTGTGTCAAGAAATCTTTAGTATTTTCCTGCTGAGTGACCTCAGCAGGGGCTTCAGAATGCTTGTTCAATTGCCTTGTTCAGTTGTGGCAGCAATGATAAATTTGAAGCCCTGGGGCCAAATCCACCCTCTTGAATTCCGAATCCAGCCCTCTGAGCCTCCCCTGAAGGTTGCACCACCTTTCCCATGACACCATAATGAGATGGTTTCCCAGTTCTTGAATGAGTTGAATGATTTCTTCCCCATCCAGGGGGTTGAAATGTCTCTTGTAAGTCTTCCTTATTGACAATAAAAGAATCAAGCCAAACTATGCCAGTATTTTTTGCCAGACAGCCAGTGTGGTGTAGTGGTTTGAGTGTTGGATTATGACTGGAAACCAGGATTTGATTCCCAGCTAGGACATGAAAGCCATAGGGTGACCTCGGGCAAGTCACATGCTCTCAGATTCAGAGAAAGGCAATAGCAAATCTCCTGTTAAAAATCTTGCCAAGAAACCCCCATGATAAACCCCCATGATAGAAGTCAGAAATGACCTGAAGGAAAACAACAATAATTTTTGGCCTTTGGCCACATCTCTCCTTTTGCCTTTGGCCTTGCCCACCACCACTGGAATGTGTCCTTGAAGAAATGGAATTGGGCCTTGGACCTACAAGAAGCTCTCTGCCCTCAATCTACTGGAAATAGAGTAAGATGTAGATGAGTCTGTTTAGTGTTCCACTTTGATTGCTTGATTGGGGAAATACCCCCCCCCCCCACCGCTCCAACATTGTTTTTCATCAGGGATACCACGTGGATTTCTTTGTGCCTTGCAGTGGCATGCTATAGGCATAAGAGCTGTTCCTTTGGATGCTCAGAACAAACTCACTGTTTCTCCTCTCTAGTATAACATTGAGTGCTATCACTTCTGAAATGGGCTCCACTTGGCTAGCCTATTTGTTTACAGAGAAGGCTAAATTTAGCCCAATTTGCATGGATATTGTAAAGTTGCTCCAGTGAACAAGGAAGCAAGGGCACCTTTGCAAACGGATGTGATGGTAACAATATATCCAGGAAAATCTTTCTGAGAGACATCGCTGGACTGTGGTATTCTCATTTCAACATTCCCATTGATTTCATTGAACCAGACTCCATGTGGTGCTGTGAGATGGGACACAGAAGGCCATTGTGGAAGTCTCTCCCCACTTGATGATCCCAGCTCAGGGACCAAACTCTGAAACTGTTAGTGGTTTGCTCTCCTCTTCTAACCTACACCAGTTTGAGAGAAACAGGAAAGAAACTGCTGTGTGTGCACTCATGAGATGAATGCCACATCCTCGGCAGTATATCTTTCCTCTTTGCTGTGTGGTTGCCCCATATTTTGGTTCCTCTTCTTAGATGACATGCAAGCTCATCACATTGCTCCTCCTGTTTTGCCCTTCTCTCTGTGTGGGATTGCAGAGTATCTTCAGATTCCCTCTTCCTACTGTGTGCCTCACTGATTGTGTCTTTTGGAGGGGTTGGAAAGGGCTTGGCAACTGCAGGTTTTCTCTAGCTGTACCCAGCAGGTGTACCTTTCAAACCACCTCATTTTTATTGGACAGTATCTTGGATTTTGTTGTTTGGCTATAGCACTACAATGTCTTGCCCTCTAGATTTTTTGGGAGCCTTCAAGTTGTTTTGTGTGTGTGTGTGTGTGTGTGTGTGTGTGTGTGTGTCTGTTTGTGTCTGCCTTCATGTTGCCTGTTGACTTATGGTGATCCCATTAATTTCATAGTATTTTCTTAGACATGAAATACTCAGAGTTGGTTTTGCCAGTTCCTTCCTCTGAAATATAGCTTACAGCACCTGGTATTTGGTGGTGGTTTCCCATCCAAGTACAAACTAGGGCTGACCCAGCTTAGCTTCCAAAATCAGACAGAATCTGGTGCCTTAGGGTGTTCAGCCGCTCTTCAAGTCTTTGTTGTTTGTTATTGTTGTGTACCTACAGGTTGTTTCCAACCTGTGGTGACCCTATCATGGAGCTTTCTTCACAAGTATCTTCAGAGGGAGTTTGCCATTGCCATCCTCCCCTTATTGTAGTTTGCATTCAGTGAGCATTTTCCTGCCTGTTAGTTTGATAATAAAATCTCCAGGCCTTGGACACAAGATGGGCAATGGTCTCATGTTTCATTCAGCTGGTGTAGAAAACCTCCCCTCCCCACAATTGCTGTGTGCAAGCCTGTGTACTTTGTGGGCAGCTGCCGTGTCCTCTGACACATAGCAGCTGTCCACAAAGAATGTTAAACCCAGGCCTCCAAGTGGCCCATTGACTTCAGGTGAATAGTTAAATGCAAAGTGCTGCTATAGAATTTTAGCAGGGTGTGTCTGCCGGTTTATCAAATGGCACTGGGCTCCACTTGTATTCTCAGGCTGTCTCTGTAGAGCTATGCAGTCAGTAAGTCTGATGTTGCCCTTGCAACCTTGTTGCCATAGACATGTTCTCCTTGCCAACAGGTAATATATCTGCACAGTTTCATGCAGGTCTTGGGGAAATTACTATTTTGGATGACAGTATGGCCGTTAGCTTTTGGAAATTGTCATCCAAAATAGTAATTTTCCCAAGACCTGCATGCAACTGTGCAGATATATTATAGGGGATTATTGGGCTTTTACTCCAAAAAGGTAACTTCCCCAAGATACTTTTTCATGCATTTGGGGCCTAAATTCCCTTTGAAATTGTTCACTTGGCTTAATGAATATCAGTGCTGTGGAGCCAGCAGATGGTGCTGTTTCCCTGAAGTCTGCTGGTATTGGTGTATCCCAATTAAATTCCAACGTTGGGTGATTTCTCATACTAATCTCCTCTTCTTTTAACTGCAGGAGATATTCCTTTCATAATGATGCTATGTGATTAATCAGGAGCACTGTGGGTATCAATGAGTATTTTTCTGTGGGTTTTGCTAAGCAAAAATGTTGCTCATCCATCTGTTCTGAGCTCATGTGGTCAATTGGTCCTCTAGGAGGGATGCTTTGCACACATGTGGAAATCTCAGGGGAGGAAATGCTTGCAGTGCTGTGCCTGAGAGTTCTTGAGTCTTTGATCAGGCAACTAGGGACGGTATTAGTAGGACCAGTTGTCCAAAACAAGTCAGTATGGGTGGTAGGAAGGCAATAAACTTTAGTACTAGTGCACTGTCTGCACCGTGCAGGAAAAAATGCATGCTTCTGTCATGCAAATCTGTGTGCATTTCATTTGTATTCTTATATGTTTAATTGGTTGATGGGTGGGTGGGAGTTTCAGGATTTAAAATATTCTAGCAGGAAGGAAGGCATGAGACATTAATGGTTAACAAAAGTGATTTAGACTTCAAGGTTTCTAATCTAGTAGTACTAGCAACACCTCTTTTATAATCTCTTATTGTGGCTACCAATACTTCCAAAACATCACTGATCGCTGAAGGACAGAAACTTGGTTAAAAAGGGGGGGATTGTTGAGTTTTTCTGGATTTTGTGTTAGATTTCCAGATTCAAGGCAGATGCTTCAGAGTTTTCCTAAGAAGAAAATGGAGGAAATATGTCTCCAAGTGCTCTGTAGATAGTTTTTATTTTTTTATTTTGATACAAGTCCAATGCATTTTGATCTGTGAAAATATTTCACTGTATAAAAAGAAATACAGATATAAATGTCAAATTAAAAATAAAAAGGACATAATAGCTATATAAAACCTCATAATACATTATAATGTTTGTATATTGTGTCAAGCCTATAAAATATGCACAACTAGCAGTCGAAATTTCTGGAGCTGAAACTCTCATTCCATTAGTTAGACTGAGAAAAAAAATAGAGAATCAGGCATAAAGATAGATAGATAGATAGATAGATAGTCAGGAAGATGGTAAATAACAGTTTGTTATCTTTGTTATACAACGTATAGATATTACAGAATGTATTATAGGATTTTTTTCCTTGTTCACTTTTTAAGTTGTTCATTAGGTTTATTACTGGGTGTTGCAAATATTTATCTAGGTTTTAAAATCTAATGAACATAAATATATTTTTAAAAATCTTTCCATTTGCTGGACTTATAAACAACTAGAGAACCAGGCTTAATTTAAAAAAAATTACAGAGGAGGGAAGGAAGCGGGAGTGAGATGGCCTTCATGGATATATCAAGCAACTGGGCTAGAACAAATAACAGAGGGAATTTACAAAATTGGGAGGAGATCAAGTTCCTCATTTACAAAATTGGGAGGAGATCAAGTTCCTCCAGGCACCAAAGATTTTCATTTTAAAGCCTACTCTAATGTTTTTTTCAATAAAGTCTTCTCCTTGTTATTATTTATTTTTTCTATAACCCCAAATTTGAATTTGTTGCAGAATGGTGGAATTTCAAAAAATGACTTATCAAGGAAGCATCTTTTTGTTTCTTATGTTTGAAAGGTGTTCTATACATTTTTAAAGAGGCCTTCTAATCTTTCCCACATACATCTTTGAACACTTACACTGTATATCATAGACGACCAAACTGCTATTGCGAGTAGTACAGTTCACCAAAGTGTACCTCTGTTTGCTATTATTGTTTGTAAATTCAGTCATTGTGGAGGTATGTTTGTAATAGACACAATGGTCACAGGGATGCATCCATCAGAAGTTTGTTTTTGTTCCTTGAAATTGCTATTCACTAAGATATTTCTCGTATTTTTGGTACTTTTAATTGAAATCTGAGAGTTTTCTTTACAACCTGGTATGTTTTGAATGAAGTACCAAAGTTATTTGATGAACCCCTGTAAGCCACTGGTGATAAAAAAAAAGAGAGAGTGCAATTGAGGCAGTTGGATTGTAGCCCATCTTGTTTTTTAGTACAGTGGGCTCGTTGCATCAGTGGGCTACTGGTCTGCAGATTTAACCTGTCACGGATTGCCATGCCCCATATTATTCAGTGGTGATGTGGACGTGCACACATTGCTGTCCATTGAATAATATGGGATGAGACAGCGTATATTTTTCAAATCTGAACTGATCCCCCATGTATGGGAAGGGTCCACTGTAGTTCAGAACATGGCTTTTGAGCTGCCTTATTTAAACCTCGAGTCATTGTGTGAATACTCTCTGTCAGCTAATTGTTTAGTTAATATACAGGCTTCCTTCCTGAAATCATTTTCATTAGAGCAGTTTTGTTATGAGGAACTGTCCATGGGGGGGGGCATTACATCTAAGTGATCTGGAATGTAGTATTTTGATGTATTTCTAGCATAAGCTTCATTGATCTATGAAAGAGGCTTGCTGTGGATTCTTTTGCAAGCATGTGGAAACCCTGTTTTATGGAGGAAATGCTTGCTTACAATGATGTGATGGGTTTGTGGATAAAAGTCACTTCACAACCAAGGGGTCTTGTTTGGTCAGCATTTTCACAGGGGAACTCTCTCTAAATGTGCAGACACTCTGCTGTGACACAATCACGGGGATGAGGGGGAGGGCAAATGGATGGGTGCAGTGTTGCTGAGAATGCAACTTCTATCTCCTGGTTCTGATCACAGTGAGGAAAAGCTGAGTTGACTTTGAGCTATGTGTGCAACATGCTGCAGCTTGGCCAAAGATGAATGAGAAGGGGACAAATTCTAAACTACACAATCAGTTGGATGGCTCCAGTTTCTTCACTCTTACTTTCCCAGGAAAATAATTCAGGAATCTGCTAGGTTCCCCTTGCATTTACATAATGCCTGCTACTCCACTACAGGATTCCTCATCTTGTGTGTTGCTTGCACTTGACATGCCAAAACTTCATAATCCTTTTCTTCCTGCACTAATTGCACAGCTGTGATGTTGGGAAAGATACCAAAATATGTGTGATGAGTCAAGGATAAGAAACGTTTGATTGGTGATTGGCAGGGGGGTTGGACTGGATGGCCCTTGTGGTCTCTTGTAACTCTACGATTCTATGGTGTCTTGTCATCTTCACTAGAATCTAGATATTTGCTACCAGCAAAAGTATAACTTTTTTTTTCTTTAAAAAGAAGTCTCTAATCCTCACAGTTGTGGAAAAATGTGATTAGTTTAACAGAGCCACATTTGGTAGACATTGGGCCTGTACAGACAGGCCAAAATAAAGCTGCTTCAGGTCACTTTGGAGGTATGCTGTTTAAATGATGCATGCCTTCTAAGAGGCCAGAAACTGCACCAAAGCTGCGCTCCAGTCCTTCATGATCTTCTGCCATTTGAGCCAGACAAAAACTAGGCTTTGCTTTTCCCCCCCCACTTCTGCATTAAAACCCTAGAAGTGATCTGTGTCATAGCCTGAAGAAGAAGAGCCCTCCCTCCGGTCCATCTGCCTTGGTCCGGCCTCAGAGGACGAGACGAATGATGGCCTGATCCCTCCCCCCCTCACCATTCCTTCTCCTTTTGTTGTCGTGTTTTTAGATAGAAGCCTGTGGGCAGGGAAACGGTCTGGTATCCCCTCTATTGTAAACCGCTTCGGATTCCCCTTGATTGGGCGGTATATAAATAAAAACCGCTTATTATTATTATTATTATTATTATTATTATAGATGCTAGGATTGGTCTGGGTTGCATTATGTCAGTCTGGGATCTTGTCTGGCATAGAAGAACCTGTGTTTGGAGTGTCTCTGATTTCTAGTTTGCTGGTTGTCACCTAGCTTTCTGATTTCTTACGGTGTGTGCCTCTTCCCCAGGTATGTGGGTTTGGGGGCTTTAACTTCCTGTCCCTGCCTGGAGCAAATTGACTGTGGCATTAATCCGGCTGCACAGAGGATTACAGCCACCAGGATTAAAGGATTTCTGTAAAAAGCGCTGAGGAGGGGAAGGGGGATGGGTTGGTATTGGAGTTATGGTGGTTGTATGTATGACTGAGAGAGTCCAGAGGGGCTTCTTACTTCCTCTGATCAAGCAAAGATTTTTGCTGGCTCTGGAAAATATGCTGTTGTTCCTTTCTACAGTAGTAGAAAGCAGTAAAGCAACAGTGTTTAATTTAGGGTCATTTTTACAGTAGGTGGGACTATCCCTTACACTAACAGAACAAAACATTAGTAGGTCCTCAGGTTAATGCTTTTATCATAGCATGCATGTTTGAAAGAATGAGGAAAGAATTACAGGTCTTCAAGCAGAGGCTGGATGGCCATCTCTTGGAGATGCTTTGATTGTGTTTTCCTGCATGGCAGGGGGTTGGACTGGATGGCCCCTGTGGTCTCTTCCAACTCTATGATTCTATGATTCTTTGGCCCCATACAGACTGCCAGAATAAAGCTGCTTCGGGTCACTTTGGAGGTATGCTGTTTAAATTATGCATGCGTCCTAAAAGTCCGGAAGCTGCACCAATGTTGAGCTCCAGTCTTTAGGACTAGATTGTGGCTTTGGTGCGGCTTCCGGACTCTTAGGATGCATGCAACATTTAAACAGCATACCTCCAAAGTGACCCGAAGCAGCTTTATTTTGGCCTGTCTGTATGGGGCCTATGATTCTAGGTGAGAAAAAGTGGATAGAAGGGTGTTTTATTTCTGTGCTACTCAAGGTGCTGGTCCATGTGCTGGTATCAATTTGCAAGTCACTGGCTGCCACTTCCCTTTCTAGTTTACAGGATAATAATAAAGATAATAACATGGCACAAATATGATACTGTTTCCGGATACATGAAGGGAGTGGAATTGCTTATCCGACAGAATAATAGAATCATAGAGTTGGAAGGGACCACAAGGGCCATCCATTCCAACCCCCTGACATACAGGAACTCACAATCAAAGCACTCCCGACAGATGGCCATCCAGCCTCTGTTTAAAAACCTCAAAAGAAGGTGACTCCACCACTCTGAGGCACTGAATAACTTGAGAAGCACTGTTTTAGGGCAGTATCAAAGCAGTGTCAAATTGCATTAATTCTTCAGTGTACTAGCAGGCTTAGCTGTTTTCCAGTTCTCTCCTGCACATGCAGTATTCTACTGAAGCCATTCTTAAATGTTTTATACACAGCTAGGTTTGGGAGTGGAGGTTAAACACTGTTCTGCCCTTCCCTTGGCTGTCCTCTCTGGCAAGTCCCCTGTCCCCATGTTTGTATTCATGTTATCTCACCAAATTTGGCTTGGGATATGGAGAAAGATAACATTGTTTTTCTGGGAATTATGGACCCCACCTCATTCCCTCAAGCAGCCCTTGGAGTATTACGCCTGCATGATGTTGAACATGGTAATTTTGCAATATCTGGAAGTAGTGAACCTTGGCAGCACACTTATCAGATGTGCTGGCCACTGAAGACACTCCCTTGCACTGTACAGATAGCGTCCGAAGTAATGCAGTGTATTATGTGTATGGTTGTTAGCGGGATAATGGGATGATTCTTGTTTTGCATTTGGTATATGCACACTGAGGTAGAAGGTACTGAGTTCTGAGCCACGTAAGTCACTTGTCCTGGTCCTTAAATGCCTGCAAAACAGGAAGGACTTCAACATGTGGAGCTGCTTTTGTTATTGCAGCACAGTGTAAAGGAGATCCTGATCTTGGAGTTCAGCTGTTTAAAGTACATAATAGTAAGCAGTTAGGTGATCACTTGTTCAACTCATAAGTACATTAAGATCAGCTGTGAAGGATTGGACCAAAGGCCTATCTAGGCCAGTATTCTGTTTACACAGTGGCCAATCAGTGACCTCTGGGAAGCCTGCCTGCAGGACATGAGTACATCTGCACCCTTCATCCAACTGAAAAACCCAGAGCCATATAGCCATCCTAATTACTGTAGCAGACACTGTTCCATCCTCCATGAATTTATTCAGTCTCCAGTAAGGCTCTTTAAACTGGCACTCCTAACTGTATCTTGTGGCAGTAAGTTCCATAGTTTAACTGTACACAGGGAGAAGAACTACTTCTGTCTGTCTAGAATTTATCTTTAGTGGATGAAACTGGGTTGTTGTGTTGTGAGGGAAGGACAAAAGATTCTCCCATTCTACTTTCTGAATACCATGCACAATTTTATTTCTGTCATGTGTCCCTTTACAAGACTAGTTTTCATGCAAAACAGCTCTAAATGTTACAACCTTTCCTTGTAAGGCAGTTTCTCCAGCCTGTCTGGAAATTTTGGTTGTCCCTTTCTTTAGATGCAGTAGCCAGAACTGAACAAAGTATTGCAGATGCAGTTGTAGCATGGATTTTAGAATCATAATACTGGCAATTTTATTTTTGATTCTGTTTGTAATGATGCCCAACATGGAATTCAGCTTTTCCACAACATCCACATACACCCTGTTTCATTGCTCTATCTACTACAACCCAAATATGCTTTTTAAAGGATCCTTTCCGTTCCTTTGGAAGTGATGGTCACCTCATCCTCTGAGATTGCAGAAACACCTGTGGAGTGGGATGGCACTGCAATACCCCTGAAGGCCTTGCCCATTAATTGCTCTGCTTCTCTCAACTCCTGCAGGTCAGCTGCCTTGCCCTTAAGGGAACCAACATGCTCCCTTAGGACTAAGAGCTCATTGCAGCCCATACCCATAACCTCTGTCCAATCAGCAGGTAATATACATGTCACACAGTGCAATGAGCAGCATAGTTGCCACACTTCTGCTGACTTTTTGTCTTCACAGTTGTGTCTATTATAATTTAAAAATATGTTGTAGATTTAAAATTGGTTGGTTGGTTTCCTGGAGCGCTCAGTTATCTGGCAGCAGAAGGTGAAGAAGGGCTGGGTGCCCTGCCCTGTTGCTGAACTTATATGAAGGTCTCCCTTCCCTTGACACTTCATCACTGGGGCCCTCCTCACACTGAGGAACTGGCTGCCTGTCAAGACTGTCGTACCAGTTCTCTCTGTGTCCCATCTCCCCCACCCATGGCTTACTGCAGCTATTTAGATTAGAAGGTCTCAGTTCCAATAGATCAGGAAAGATATGAAACAATATTTAATGGCCTTGAGTTCTCACTGAAAGATCTTTACATGATTGAGGACCAATAAATAGGATATTGGGGAGAGGACATGTAGAATATATCTTCAAGGGGTTGTGTCACTCTCAGCCTTGCTCAGAGATATATTCTGGTTTTTTGGAGTGCTGAAGAGTTTTGAGTCTTTAACTTATGGTGAGATATGCCTCTAAATTGGTGACAGATTGAGCCCTAAGGTCTGGGCCTGTGCTGAAAACTAACCCTGTATGTTACTGTTTATAAGCAGACTTTCCCATTAGCTTGGTCTGCCCTTTGACCATTTCTTAAGACAAACTAGATATCACTTTTTAAATTTCCAGTCTTGCAGATCTCCTTCTCCTAGAGTAGGCTGCAAGAATTCTTAAGTTCCTGCAGGATTCCACCCAGGTTTCTGGGATTTAGCTATAGATGTTTCCAGAGAATTTGCTTAGCTGTGCACTTGTTTTACGTCAGCTGTTTTATGTATTGAGTGATTACCTGAATGAATTGAGTACTTTGTAATTAAGTACTTAACTCTTAAAATCTCTGTGCATTGGATGCAGTGGCTAAGTCTGATAAAGTTAATGTCTAACAGAACAGAATGTGGACAACAGTTCTAAGTAAAAAAACCAACAAGTGGTAAATAACATGTAACTGATATGATTAAACCACTAAATTCCATTAAGTATAACAATCACTGTATTGCAAAAACATGCTTATGTTACATAAATTTTAAGCTCTTAAATAGTTTGGTCATTTATTTTAAAAGATACTAACACATTAACAGAAAAAGCAAAACGCAGTTGGAGAAAGCAAAATTCACCTGGTAATATCCTGTGTTTGCAGAGGTTCAACAGGTGCTGCCATAAAATAACCCAAATTCTTTACCGTTTCCTCAATATTTTCATAACAAGAAGCCAACTGTAACACATTCTCAGATATTTGTATATTATTTTCAATCAATATCAGTTTTAGAAATATAGAAAATCAGTTAGAGTCAGCTGGTATCTGTTCACTCATGACATTTCACTACTCTGAAGTTGCAACTGCCAGGTTGCTTACACCTGACGAGAGCCATGTTTGGATCTGATCTGAGAGTTTTGCTGAACGTGATATTCTGATGCAGACTTCCTCTAAGTTAATGCCCTCCAGATGTTTTGGAGTACAAAAATCTGTAGGGCACCAAGTCAGGAAATGCCTGGCTGGCAGCTAGAGCTTTAGTTTGCTGCCCTTATTCAGTAAAAACCATATGCAACAATTTGCTGCTTCATTCTAGAAGTGCCTTTTCATACTTTCCAACTTTGTGTAGCATTGGTCTTGCTGAAAAAATTCTAATTTATATTCAGTTCAGATGACCTTGGTTTCCCATTCTAGGGCATAGCACTTCCAACATGCGCAACTGCTAACTGGATATGTTTTATTGCTGGTTATATCTGATGCATTGTGGATCTTTATCAAGGTCTGACCATACCATGAATGGGAATTTTTCAAGTGAAAAGCACCATTCATTTCTTTGCTTACTCATTTGAAGCAGATGTCATCATGCAACTACTTTGAGTTCCCTTTCTGTGCCTTTTTGGGTGAAATACAGGGTAAGAATGATCATCAGCAGGACTTTGTGGAAGAATCTCTGTCATAGCAGCTGATGAAACAACTGTTGAAGTTTTGGCCTTGCTTAAGGAGCATTTTCTGTTGATGTTCATTGTAGGGGAGACAAATTAGGGAAAGAGGGCAGTTCATATATTGCTGTTCCTGCTTCAAGAACCATATACTGGGAACCTTAACCCATTCTGTGGCAAATAATCCGTATGCAAAGGGATCTTATAGCACCTTTGAGACTAGCTGTGCAAAAGAAGTTGTAGACACTTTTATAGTCTCGGTTTACTTCCTCCTTTCATTTCAGGAAGTAGACCTGTGAAAGCTTATGCTGCAACTTCTTTTTGCACAGTCTCAAAGGTGCTACAAGATCACTTTACATACTGCTATCACAGACTAACATGACTATGGGCCGAAACAGATGGCCCCTCAAGTCTGACTCTATGCTGACTTGAGGGCATGGTGTTTAGACCCAAGCTGGACAGAAGCTCTTCTGGCAATCAGACATCTATTCCCTGTAGCGAGCTCTAGAGGCAAAGGGGCGGCTTTTTTCCACCCCAAATATGACCTGATTTTTTCCGCTCCTATTTGGGGCGGAAGCTGGCTGGATCAGGGCCATGTGTCTGTTTACCACAGCCCCAATCCAGCCTAAAAGGGGTGGCTCCAGGCCACCCCAAATTGGCCATCTGTTTCTCCTCTATGTCTCTCTGCATTCTACCTAAAATTGCTCTCATACCTTGGATCAAACATTATTCAGAATGGAGACTGCAGCCAAGCAATTAGAAGGAGGCTAGGATTGAGATGGGCAGCTATAAAAAAACTGGATAAAATGATAAATACCAAAGATATACATCTGAACACTAAAGTGAAGATCATCCAAGCCATTGTATTCCCCATTACCATGTACATATGTGAGAGCTGTACAGTGAAGAAGGCGGATGGGAAGAACATCAACTAGTTTGAGATGTGATGCTGCAGAAGAGTTCTGAGAATATATAGATAGCCAAGAAGACAAACAAATGGATTCTCGAACATATCAAACCTGAACTATTCTTGGAAAAAAGGATGACTAAACTGAGGCTGTTGTATTTTGGTCACATCATGAGACGAGGATTGGGATCACAGCCTGTTCAAGACGGGGTTGCACTCCCTCTGAAAGATCAGGTTTGTAGCTTGGAGGTGCTCTTGGATTCAGTGCAGCTCCTGGAAAGCTCTGTTGTTGCAGTGGCAAGGATCACCTTTGCCCAAGTGTGATTGGTGTGCCAGCTTCACCCTTTGTTGAGGAAAGCAGATCTGGCCACACTGGTTCATGCCTTAGTTACCTCTTGATTAGACTACTGTAATGTGCTCTATATGAGCCTGCCAGAAATTTGAGATCTTCAAAAGGGGCCCTGTTGTGTGTTCCAGAGCACCTTGAAAAGTATTTGGAAGCATCGGCTAATGCAGAATGCAACAGCCAGACTGGTGTCAGGGGCAATTCAGGGTGTTGGTGTTGACCAGCAAAGCCCTAAATGACTTAGGGCCAATATGTCTGAAAGACTGTCTCCTCTCATATGAGCCTGCCAGAAATTTGAGATCTTCAAAAGAGGTCCTGTTGTGTGTTCCAGAGCACCTGATAAAATTAGGTTTGTGGGTACATGTAAAAGGGTTTTTTCTGTAACAACACTTTAACTGTAAAGCTCCCTATCCAGTTAGGTTGGCCCAAACTCTTTTAAGCTTCTGGCAGACAGCCACAATAGTGCTCTTCCACATAGCATTCAGTGTTTGACATTGCTACTTTAATTGTTTCAAAGCTGTATTATAGGATTGTTTTCAAATTGTTTTTAGGAATTTTTTTTTAATTGATATTTTTCAAAGTATTTGACAAATACAAAAAGAAACAAAGACAAAAACAAAGAACCAAATATACTTACAATAACGATACATATAACTTTCACATACTCACACATACATTAATAAAACACAATTAACATATACTATACCTTCCAACTGTCTAAGTCTCTATACAATGTATCAATTTTCCATTGTTTTTATCTTATATGTAGCTTAAATGTTTCCTTGACTAAGTTCACAATTAGTTCAATCCGATTTGCAGTCATAAATTTCTTATCCTAGGAATTTTTGAACAGTCTTTTACCCTATAATTTAATTCGAGCAAGTAAATCCATATGAACATATTATCAAAAAATGTGTGAAGCATACCCTTTGTTTAATACTTAGTTCTTAATTGTCTTCTCATTAAATTGAATTGTAAGAGAAACATAAGTTCAGTTTCATTGCACTATATTCGTTTATAAATTGAAGATTTAAGTTCAAATTAAGGTCTAATTTCCAAAACTTTTAGATTTTGTTTCTCACTGCCTACTAAATTTGATATTATACGATTATCTCAGGACCAAAGTGTTTTTCCATTTTCTTTCTATAAATGTATAAAAAGGTTCCCACTCTTTTTTAATAGATTCTTCATTTTTTCCCCTCATCCAGCACGTCATCTTATCCATTTCTGCCATTTCAAATACTTTCATTAGCCATTTTTCCATGGATGGGATCTGGTCAGATTTCCAAAATGTAGCGTATACGATTCTAGCACATGTAAGAAGATAAAAAATTAATTTACCATGTTGTTTCTGCAATTCTGAGTCAATCATGCCAAGTAGATATATTTCTGGAAGAAAGGAAATTTGAATGTTTAACTCTTTAATTATAATATTATGTACCTTTAGCCAATATTTTTTTGCCATAGTACATGTCCACCATACAGTACGTGGTAATAAGATCCTATCGCTTTAAGACACTTCCAACAGTCTGGTTTGCTGCCTTTGAACATTAGGGAACATTTAGGAATTTTTAAAGAGTATTTTAATATGGTTTTAAAATATGCTTATATTGCTTCAATTAGTTTTTGTTTGTTCATCACTTCAGGATCCTTTGTGGGCTGAGAAGGGATACAGAAATACTTTAAAATAAATAAGATAATAAATTTCAGTGTCATGCATTTGAACATGTGAAATTTGGAAGTCCTACTGTTTCACGTAAATATTTCTGAATGGTGTCAGTGATACCGCTTGCTGTTTGATCTGTTGAAGTGAGGCAAGTTGCAAAATTAAGTGCAAGTTGAAGTGAGGCATGTTGCAAAATCGTTTAATATTGTATGATAGACCATTGAATCAGTGGAACTTGTAAAAGTGTTCCATTCTCATTGATTCGGTGATCCTATTCTGGTTGGAACCAATAATAGGAAGAGTCCTACTTTTGTCCTGTTCCCATTGTACAAGTCCTTAATTTTGTCAATTCTCTACCTCCACCCATAAATGAAATTAAGAGAAAAGGGGGCTGAGGATGACATGTTTACTGCCTTCTCCAAGTTTCTTTGTTGAGGTTTTTTTAAAAAAACAAACACAGTTTCATTTCCTTTTTAGGTTTGGGATGGAAAATATACCCCCCTGGTCTCGACTTTCAGGGCCAGTGTTCCTTCTGATCTAATGTATGTTTAATTTGCCCTCACGTCTGCAAGATGACAAGACACCCTAGGATCATAGAGTTAGATAAAACTGCTGATCCCTTTATAAAGATAGGTTTGGGTTTACATTATCTCCTTTCTCTGGATGTCCATCTAGTCAGTGTATGTGTGTCTCTCCTTGTGTTGGTGTTACTAAGCCTCAGATGCTTCCTTCATTGGATATATGTATTAATATGGTCGTGCCAAATCCACAATTTTGAAACTGTGAGATAGAGATTCTTTGGCATTATCTGTTCTTATACCAAGGGAAATGCCAGCCTTTTTTTTTGGTAAAAAATGGTTCCCATCTTGTTACTTTTTTTCTGCTGATTGATTTGTCATCCTTATTCTGCTCAAAACACATCTTCCTCATTCCTGTCCATAGTGATTTCAGCCCTGAAAATAAACATCTTGTGTGGATGCAGTGCTTTATTTTTCACAGTTTGCCATTTAATTGAGTGGCATAGTTGCTTGCCAATTTCTTAAACCATTTTATTTCAATTCAGTGGCATATAGATTGTATAATATAAAAGAATAATCAGTTGTAGCTGACATTCCCTCTGTTATTCACTGAAAAATTATTGCCTGATTGGTATTGACAGGAAAAAGAGACCAAGTGCTTGCTTACTGGGGGTATTTGTAGCTGGGGTCTTGAACAAATTTGGTGAGTGGAAATAATTGTTTTGTTCTCATCTGTTTGAAGACCAAGAGGATTGAGGCCAAGTGGAAATTATTTGGTTTGGCTTGCTCCTGTAGTAATTTTATTTAGTGAGTATTTTCTCCATGATGAACATATCCTAAAGCATATTAAACTGTTATGAAATTAATGTAATGTCTTTACCCTTTCTCTTAATAGTGCTTTCATAAGGTATATTACGTTGAACTTTCTATAGATGAAAAACCCGATGTTATATGTTCAGTTTCCAAATTCACTAGGGTTAATTTGAAAGTGCTTCATCAGAAAAGAATTTCCACAGGGCTTCATCTAATTTTTAAACTAGCAATTTCATGCTTTTCCAATTGCCTGAGTGAGTGAGTAATGAAACTGAATCATATTTGGACAGTGTCCTTCCTGAAGATTAAGAGAGCTATACTGTATATTACTTTTGTGAAAGGTGCTATGAGAGATGGGTTTTGTTTTCATTCTTTTTTATTCAAATAGCAAGCCATTTAGAGGTTACAGAAGTGTTTTGTGGAGCTGCCTTTAAGAAAAGGGACCCATGTTGCTGCCTACCTTGTGCAGCCTCCAAGCATTTGACGCACATCCCAGCACCTGTGAACACTTCCTTTCCTCCCCCTACCCTGCATTTGCTGCAGCTGAGCTGTGCACCTGTGTCTTTAGAGCAAAACTCCCCCTTTTCCTTTGTGCCTTCTTTCACTTGCTAGTCTAACATGTGCTGCAGAGCCTCTAGCCCCAGTGATGGTGACAGCTCTTTATGGGCCTCGTGGGAAGGTGAGGAATCAAAAAGGAGAATAGGAGAATGCTATGAGTCTTGTTTGTTGAGCTCTTTATCCTGGAGGCAAGCCCCATGCTGAACATCATCTAATGAGCCTCTTGTCTTTACCCAGTGTAGGCACTTACTGGTCAGTTTTTCCACACTCCTCTCTTTGTCCCTTTATCTCAGGGTGCAGGAATGCCCATATCTGTCTATCCTGTGTGATCTTCCAGGAGGGTAAGGTCATTTATTTATCTTGCCTGGTTGGCATGTTTTGAGTGGAACTCTTACTGTTGTGCTCATGTCTCAGGCAAGGTTGCTTTAGGCTTCCTGTTAAATGCAGTTTTGCCTATAGGAATTCATTTGACCCATAGAAGAGATTAAACTGGATTAGAAGCACTGGTTTCTAAAGAGTGTGCTTGGCCCTGAGGCTTGTGTCTTTCTGAGATTTAGGCAATAGAGATGTGAGGAAGCATTCAAATAGGCTTGAAAGTGAATAGATGTAAAACCACCAAGGGATGAGCTCCTTTGTGTGTCTCTTAGCAGCCCATCAGTGCTTCTTGCTCTTTTGAAGTGACAGGTTCCTTTTAGTGCATTGAAAACATTTTGGTGAAAAGCATGTACAGGTTGTGTTTTCCTTATCTGAAATGCTTGGGACCAGAGGTGTTTAGGAGTTTAGATTATTTTGGATTTCAAAATGCCTGTATTTGCATATATGTATGTAACAAAGTTTTTTAGTATATATCATATACATGTCTTACACACAAAGCCTGAATGGAATTTTATACAATATTTTTAATGATTTTGTGCATCACTATATCAGCCACACATGAAAAAAGTTTTGGTTTTTGGAATATTTCAAGGTTCACATTCTGGTTGATAAGGGAGACTCACCCTTTAATACTCTTGTTCCCTGTCTCTTTGGGCCCGTACAGACAAGCCAAAATAAAGCTGCTTCAGGTCACTTTGGAGGTATGCTTTTTACATGATGCATGTGTCCTAAGAGTCTGGAAACCACGTCAAATAAACGCTCCAGTCTTAAGGACTGGAGCGTGGCTTCCAGACTCTTAGGATGCATGCATCATTTAAACAGCATACCTCTAAAGTGACCCGAAGCTGCTTTATTTTGGCCTATCTGTACAGGGCCTTTGTTACTTTGCCTTCCCTTTCTCAGCTAACAAAAATATCTGGACTATTTAGGCAAATCTTGTCCAATCAGACTAGATGTTTGGCATTACATAGGTTACAATCCTATATACATTTTCTTGGCAATCAAATCCCTTTGAACTGGTTGGAGGTAATATGCTAAATACGAACATTACTGGGATTGTAGAATTGGTCTGTATGATATTGGTTCATACTTTTGATTGTTTATTAAAGCAGGCATTGGCTGGTAGAAGAAACTCCTGGGCTGCTTGGAGATAAGTGCCTTAACCAGGTTTTGTAGGGTCCCCAGCTGGTTGCAAGATAGCCAGTTGCGAGTCAGACTTTTTTCCTTGTCCAAGCACTGCTGACCTTTCTGCTTTCATGAGAACTAACCCCCATCCCCCTTTAAACAGCTGAGACTTGCACAGTAGTTGCTACGTCTCCCATATACCATGCAGTTTTAGCCCATTTACCTTTTGAAACCTTTTGATTTGAGCACTACTGATGGTCAGACCTCTCGGTCACTCTCAGCTTCTTTGGGTGGAAGTTGCTTCTTGAGGTATGTGATCTTTGTCTCTAGCGAAGTAGATTTCCACTGAACTGTACCTGCTAGAGACATGCATATGCTGCTCTCCTGTTTCTTCTTTTCTACTGCTGGATTGACTCAAGCAGGAATCCTGCTGGCTGCACCTCTCCCACTCTGCTGCTTTATTACACTTTCCATACTCATAAACATGTATACACATACACACACACTCTCTCTCTTTGGCGTCTGTACACACTATATTTTGTTCACCTTTCCTTTATGCAGCCACTGGTTGCCATGCAACAGCTCAGCTCACTAGATGCTTAAAGCCCTAAGAATGAAGCCGGATAAAACTGACCTAAAAATACCCCTTGCCCAAACCTCCTCCTGGGTAGCTGGGAGGAGTGGCTGGGGCGGGCAGATAGGGAAAAGTTCCCAAACTGGACTGCCCTCTAAGTGGCTTTGTGTGTCTCATCCATCAGCTGTACTGTATGGTTATAGTAATAGTTTCTTGGCAGGGAGCTGGGATTGGCTGGTCTCAGTGCGTGGGAGCCTCTGCTGTTCCTTCTGCTTCAGCTGGACCAGGGATCCCTTGCTTGGTGTTTCTTCTTCCCCACACTTGTCTGGAAGAGGAGGAGGTGGCAGCTGCTGCTACTTGTTCTGTTTGGGAAAATCATTTGGTGCCAGGGAGCTGGACTTAGGAACGACTCCAGGCTCTCTTCCTTACCTTCCTGTTGGCTGGCTCTGACTTTCTAGGCCTTTCCTCCTCAACCAAAGGCAGTAGTGACCCCTTGCCTGGGACTGAGAGGGTACACTATTAAGGCCTCACCATGGGCACTGTCAGTGAGCTCTGTGCCTCCAGTTTCCAAGCTTTCCTCTTTCCGTCTACATTGGCGGACGCCAAACCAGGTAGGTAACTTATCCTTTCTCCCTTGTTTTCTCTCTAGGAGTATGTGACCAATGGGTATAGGAGGACTGTGTATGTGTCTGCAACTGTATTACTTGCGTTCTGCTATACCCTCTCTTGCACGATGAGTCATGAGAGCCATACGTTATTGCGATCTCGTCCTGATTAAAGACTGTGACTGGGAAGAGGTCTGAGACATGTCTTCAGTGCTTTTACCTGTATTATAGTTGCCCTCTGCCAAGTCAACATTTACATACTAATGTTTGACCTACATGTGACCTTGTGCGTATGATCTTTTAACGCAGAATGTCACTCAGTTGGTTTGCAGTGGGAGAGCTAAGAGTTCAGCCCACGTATAGCTTGTAGCCAAAGTATTTCGGCTTTGATTTCATTAGCCAGCCCATTCACCAAATGGTTTCATTTGTCAAATGACAATTGGGGCTGTTTGGCCAGTGCCAAAGCCAAACCTTAATCAAAATGAAAACCCAACAATATTTTGCTAAAAAGAAATAATATTAGCGCCATGTCGTCAGCCTTCAGGTTTTGGGTGGAGGGAGAGCTGAATATTCATGGCCTTGTGTTAGATTAGAATAGAAGAGAAAAAACCTCTGCTTTTGACCTTTGAATCCATTTCTTCACACACAGAGACTCAAGTTGGATATTAGGTTGTTGTTATGTGCCTTCAAGTTGTTTCCGACTTACAGTGACCCTATATAGAGTTTTCTTGGCAAGATTTGTTTAGATGAGGTTTGCCATTCCCTTCTCTTGAGGCTGAGAGAATGTGACCTTCTCAAGGTCATCCAGTGGATTTCATGGGCAAGCTGGGAATTGAACTCTAGTCTCCAGAGTTGTAATCTGACACTCAAACCACTGCACCATCCTGGCTCTCCTGGGGCTCTATCTAAAATGACAGGTTGCTGTCCAGATGTACTAAGGAAGAATTTTTCTGTACAGATACAATACACCTGGATAATTGTGTGTTTACACCTCCACAATAATGAAGGGGAAATATATTTGAATTAGCCCTTATAAAAGGTCATCTTCCTTAACAGGCTTCAATGCATAGCAATGACATTGTGGCTGTGACCTCTTACTTGACCTCACCACTATATTATGAGTTTGTAATGTAATAGAACATAAACTTCTGTGAGCCAGTTTGGAGTTTGCTTTGTGGGATATGAATGCAGGTTGTGTTTAAAATAACTTGCTCCTAATGCTTTGGTCCTTCTCTATTGTTAATTCTGTGTTCATATTTGTAGAAACTATTTCCTGCCTTGTTAGAAGAATACTATGGCTAAGGCATCTTACAGTAAAACTGGTGGGATACAGTAAAATAGCAAAACAATTTCATCAGACCAAAAAGCCTATTCCAAAATCAGGTGACTCAAAATCAGAATCAGGCCATTCGAGAGAGGTCTGCCACCATTTTTCTGACATGTATTTTGATCATTGTTCATCTGACTGTCAAACTGGCTGCAGGTTTTCCCTAGCATGGACAAATAGTGATGGGCAAAGCTTTACCTGATTAAAGCCTGCCTGATGGACAGAACCACTGCCAGAGAAAACAAAAAGGAGGTGATCTAGTGTGAATATCTGATAAGCTTGTTTTTTGCCTCTGCTCCTTTGCAGTGTGAAAAACAGATGGGTGGAAGTACTGATTTCTCTGATAAGTTTGTGGCTTTTTAAACAAACAGTGTTTGTAGATGAGAGAGACTGATCCACTCGTAAAGCTATTTAAAAATTAGAGGCTGTTATTTCAGGTACATATGCAGTCTTCTCTGCTAAAGCTGATCTTGTAAACTTGAGCTTCCTGGTTCATGGGCAAAGCCCCAGGTTCTATTGTGGTCTGCCTTCTAAAGTAGTCTCGGAAGTCAGAGCTCACTTGTTTGTCTTTCTCATGTCTCATTTTTTGAGACAGGCATTTAGGGATTTCTGTGCATGAGATCACAATCATTACAGTTGAATAGGGCAAATAATATAGAAGCTGGTAGCTTTTTCCAAGATCCCCAGGACCTGATTTCCCTCTTCCTCTCTTTTGAAAAAAAAGTTTATAGCCCCTAAAATGCATGAAGGAAATATATAGACTATTCCTGCATCTGTCTTAGAATCAGAATTTGTCTTGGTCTCCAGGGAATTATGGAGGGACTTTCTCTGTTCTTCCATGTCAACAAAACAATTGCCCATTACAGACCGCCCAAAAGGGGCAGTTTCGGGCCGCTGCCGGTTGCAGCATGGAGGAGTCGCAGCAGCCAAACTGCGCGACTCCCCCGCGGTGCAAAGAAGGAGCGGGAAAATCGCGCTCCTTCCGGCAACCCAGAAGAGATGCCGCAAGTGCCAAAGCGTGCACTCGCGGCGTCACTTCCGGGCCGCGGCGTGCAGACGCAGAGCGTCCATTACGTCAAAATGGAGGACACTACGCAGCTGCGCACCCACGCGGAGGAGCCGCCTCAGGACTTTCCATCTACTGCAGCGCAGTTGCGCATTTGCAGCAACCGCCAGAGGTTAGCGGAGGCGCACCTCTGCCGGCTTTTAGGCGAGGAATGGTCACAGTGATCCTTCTTCGCCCTTCTTGCTGCATTGAGGGGGGAGGGGGAGGACATGGAAACGGGGGGTGGATGGGCTGGGGAGGCAGAGGATAGTCCATCTACAGTGAGCGGAGCTCCTATTGAGGTAGTGTGGGGCAGGGGGAGGTATGGCGGTAGGAGAAGGGACTTGCGTTCCAGGGGAAGGAGAGATCGATGCTTAATATCTATCTCCCCTTCCTGTCCCTCTCCTAACCAAAGGGACCTGAGGGTCACTCCATCCATACCACAAACCCTGGCTCTGCTCCTGTGCAATGCCAGGTCCATCAAAAACAAGTCCCACATTATACATGATCTAATCGAGGACAACAACTGTGACCTGGCTTGCATTACTGAGACCTGGCTTGGGCCTGGAGGGGAAGCTGTGTGGGCCCAGGCTCTACCTGCCGGGTACTCAGTGAAGGACCAGACCAGGTTAGGTGGGCGGGGGGGGGGTGTCGCCTTGATCCATAAGGACACCCTGTCTCTTTCCAGGAACCATGCTCGTCAAACTTCTCATATCGAGTATATTTACCTGACCCTGAAGGCCAGAGACAGCTTAGGGATTTTGTTGGTGTACCGGCCACCTCGCGTGCTAACAGACTCCCTTAACGAACTGACACAGCTGGTCTCAGAGGTATTGTTGGAGTCCCCCAGGCTTTTAGTCCTGGGAGACTTCAACATTCCCTTCGCGGCCAGCTATGTTCCATCCGGTGCGGTTCGTGAATTCATGGATACCATGACTTCCATGGGGTTGTCTCAACTGGTCTCGGGTCCAACGCATTCTGCGGGTAATACACTCGATATGGTTTTTTGTACGAGTATGGAAAATCCGTGGGCGGAAATAACCAACATTTCCCCCCTGTCATGGACGGATCATTTCCTGGTGGAGGCAGCGATCAAGGCTTCTACCCAGATCCCTCCCGGAGGTGGCAGACCTATTAGAATGGTCCACCCACGAAGGCTGATGGAACCCAAAAGGTTCCAGGAAGCCCTAGAGGGGCTTATGGATGGAAATGACGGCAATTCTGTTGAAGTCTTGACCGGCATCTGGGATACCGGTCTCTCTAAGGCTATACACAGTATCGCTCCCAAGCGCCCTCTCAGGCCCGCTTCCAAACGTAAGCCCTGGTATACGGAAGACCTCCGGGCGAGGAAGCGGGTTCTGCGACGGCTAGAGCACCGCTGGCGGAAACACCAGTGCTTATCCGACAAGACTCTCCTAGACCACCTTTTGGAGGACTACGGAGAGGCGATTCGTGCAGCTAAGAATTCGTTCTATGCTGCACGTGTTGCGTCCGCGGAGTCGCGTCCGGCAGAGTTGTTCAGGGTAGTGAGGGAGCTAACTCAGCTCCCTCCTGCCCCAAACCAGATCCTTGCACCTTCTAAGGCCTGCTGCGACCAATTTAACAACTTCTTCGCGGATAAAATCTCTCGGATAAGCGAAGGTCTTGAGGCCAGCCTTAGAGCAGAACCTAGAGCAGAGGTATCCAGGGCATCCGTGAACTTGGTTAGTCTGGATCAGTTTGAGTCTGTCAGTACCGAGGATGTGGACAAGATCCTTGGAAGTGTTAGGAAGACAACATGCTCTCTCGATCCCTGTCCCTCATGGCTAGCGGCACAGGGGGGCCCAGCTGTAACCTTGTTGTTACAGCGGATTATTAACACCTCATTGAGGGATGGGCAATTTCCAACAAATCTGAAATTGGCCATAGTAAAACCTCTATTAAAAAAGCCCTCCCTCGACCCCCTGTTGCATAACAATTATCGGCCAATCTCGCTATTGCCATTTTTGGGGAAGGTGATCGAGCGGGCGGTTGCAATCCAACTTCAATCGATCTTGGATGAAACGGAATATCTAGACCCATTTCAAACCGGCTTTCGGGCGGGTTACGGGGTTGAGACTGCTATGGTCGCCTTGGTCAGTGATCTCCGTCTGGGCATGGACAGGGGAAGCGTGTCCCTGTTAGTGCTCTTGGACATCTCAGTGGCTTTCGATACCATAGACCATGGTATCCTTCTGGGGCGCCTGGCGGAGGTGGGAATCGGGGGCACTGCGCTCCAGTGGTTCCGGTCCTACCTCTCCAGGAGGTCCCAGATGGTGCAGCTGGGAGACGTGCGCTCCGATGAGAGGGCCCTTACATCTGGGGTCCCTCAAGGAGCCATTTTGTCTCCCATGCTTTTTAACATTTACATGAAACCGCTGGGAGAGATCATCCGGAGACATGGGGCGCGGTGTTATCAGTATGCTGATGACACCCAAATAGTCTTCTCTATGTCTCCGACTGATGCAGTAACCGGGATTGGCGTCTCTCCTCTCGTGGCCTGTCTGGAGTCGGTAATGGGCTGGATGAGGGACAACAGACTCAGCCTGAATCCAGAGAAGACGGAAGTACTCGTGATAGGTTCCCCCGGTCCGGGGTTGGCGGTGGTTCCACCTGTCCTGAACGGAATCACGCTTTCCGTGAAGGACTCTGTACGCAGCTTGGGGGGTGCTCCTGGACTCGTCGCTCCACCTTACATCTCAGGTGGATGCGACGGTCAGGAGCACCTGTTATCAGCTTCGGCTGATACGCCAGCTGCGTCCCTACCTTGACCGGGGAGACCTTGAAACTGTTGTACACGCCCTGGTAACCTCTCGTTTGGATTTCTGCAACGCGCTCTACATGGGGCAACCCTTGTACCATACCCGGAAGCTGCAACTTGTGCAGAATATGGCAGCCCGTCTGGTCACTGGCACTGCCAGGGCCAGTCATATAACACCAGTCCTTAAAGACTTACATTGGCTGCCTATTCGCTTCCGGGCGCAATACAAGGTGTTGGTAATTACCTATAAAGCCCTAAATGGCTTGGGCCCAGGGTACCTGGAGGACCGCCTCTCTCCGTACAATCCACCCCGCGCACTTCGATCTTCAGGGCAGCTATTGTTAAGAGTTCCAGAGGTGAAATATAATTCCACCTCTAGGAGGGCTTTCTCCATCTCAGCCACCAACCTCTGGAACGTGCTGCCCTTCGAGCTCTGCTCAGCCACCTCCCTAGCCCAATTCAGGAACTAAAAACCCATTTATTCGACAAGCCTACCCTGACCAGTAATTCTCCCCCCCCCCCCCGTGTCAGCATTGTTCGCCAGCATGATAATTTATTATTTTTTATTGATTGCTTTTAATTGTATTTTATATGGTTCTTTGTATTTGTATTGTTATTCACTGTTGTTCACCCCCTGATTTTCAGAAGGGCGGTATACAAATAAAAGTTATATTAGTATTATTATTATTATTATTATTAAAATGGCAGCGGCCGTGTGGAACGGCCACTGCCATTTGTTACGGACTCTGTCCGTAATAGGGTAAGGGGCATCTGGAAGAGACACCCCTTTTTCAAAATGCAGTCTGTAACCCGCCAATGTTTCCACTTCCCTTAACCAATCCCACAAAGAGCTGGTAGGCCAGTCAATGACTGTCTACTTGACCAGATTAATTTATTTTGAAATATTCCATGAAACCAAAAGTACCACTGCCTTTTCTTTTTTATTATGATTTCTTTTCTTAGTGAGAACTGCTTGTTTTCTGATCTCAGGGTAACTCGAGCAGCATGGTAAAGGCCAAATGCTGACCATTTGTTTTGACTGGTATCCAAATATATATCTAAATATATATTTAGGTACATTAAAAAAGAGCACAAGCAATTGTTAGATATATAAGTTGCAAATTTAACTGTGTTTTTATATTTTGAAAAGTACTTGAAAGATGATACAGGTATTCCATTGTTAAATACAAAGAGAATAACTTCGCTGAATCATTCACTTTGATAGAAATATTGCCTGATACAGTTTGTTACTTTTTAAAGATGTTCTTTGTTTCACTATAACTTTTTGCTAATACATTTTTGTACATGACACTTTGATTTTTCGAATAATGTTAATGGTCTAATAAGCTAAGTAAGTTTGGTGTACGTGTGTATGTGGGGAGGGTATCAAGTCAAATGTCTATCCCTGTTCTGACAATCTTAAATTCTCAATAAAATAAAACAAAAATGGCGCCTCCTAAATGAAGTTTGCAAATATGTCATTTTCTGGTCCCAAAATTTAGGTTTTTTGCTCAAGAGCTCCAGGAACTACAAGTTCAGGTCTTCTGGTTTCAAGAGCACCACTGTTGGATGTACAGAAGAGGGATTGATAATATGATTTACAGTATCTTGAAATATAAAATAGGAAAAGTGCAATTCCATTGCTTTTAGAAGTAGATCAGTGTTCTGTAGATTGGGATGAAACATTCAGTGCTATTCAAAAGGATGCATAGTAAACATTTTTTCTGTAGAATGAACACATCAACAAGTGTCTGAGTAGCATTTTACAATCTGGTAGCATGGCACGAGCTGAGCAATGGTTGGCAGCTTGTAGTTTGTGCCAAATTGGGAAAGGACTCCCCTCATCACCACGAAGCGCATAAAGAGGGCACAGCTGGAGTTTGTCATGAAGAACGTGAAGGAGAATCCAAGAGACTGGTTATGTGGAAGACAAATTTCCCAGATGGCCAGTCCACCCCAACAGTCAGACAGAAGGGGATGCAGACTTGGCAAAGTGGGGAGTGAGGAATGGAAGCCAAATGGTGTCCATGGAAACTGGGCCTCCTGCGTTTCACAACCAGGAAGCTCCAGGCAATACACTACTGGGTTTGTTATACCTCAGGTGTGAGTGTGAGTGCAAGTGTATGTGTATATACCCTTCTGTTTCTGTTTGTTTGTCTCTTTCTATCTTTATGTATAGGAAGCAGGCGACAGTGCTAATGAAGTGATAGGCCTAGCAGACATGGCCTTTTTCTTGGCAGCATTAAAGTATGCTGTGTCTCATACAACAGTGATAGGCAACTGCCATCAGGAAAACAGGATGTGGTAGCTGAGGGCAGGAAGTTCTTGAGTTGCCTTCAGCCTGATGCTTCCTGGCAACTTGGTGGGGCACACACATTTCTTTACTTCTAGATCAACATCATGTGTCTAAAGCTAAGGGGCATTCAAATTTCCTTACTTTTAAGAGCGTGTTTCCAAAATAGTTCCCTCTCTGTTTTGTCTCTCTCCAGCATTCAGCTCCAGCACAACTTGCAATTTTTAGGGTCTAATCTGCACTGCAGAAATTATGCACTTTAACTGCCATGGCTCAGTGCTGTGGAGTTCTGGGATTTGTAATTTGTTGTGGCAAACTCGTCCGACAGAAAAGCCTGAGTATCTCACAAAACCACAAATCCCAGAATTCCAAAGCATTGAGTCAGGGCAGTTAAAGTGGTGTCAAACAGCACTATTTCTACAGTGCAAATTAGACCCAGGTTTCTCTCACCAAAGGGCCTTCTACTCAAAGTTGTGGTCCATGGAATGCTGCTACTCAAGGGCAGTGCTACTCAGAGTGGCGGTCCATGGAATTGTGCCCATCTCGAAGGTGCCAGCCTACAGCAGGTTTCCAGGAAAGAAAGAAGCAGTTGTAGTTAGTGACAAATATGGAGCCAGTTTCTGGCACATCAGAGGGGGGAAACACCCCTGCTGCTCTTACATATCAGTTAGTTTATGAAGCACCATTCTAGAGTGCACTTATTTTCTTTTCCACCTGCTCTTCCTCAGCTGCAGTCTTGGCTTAAGAAATAGAGAGTTCAGAGGCAGGCTCTGTATTATATCCCTAACATGTAGTTGTGTTTAATGGTTTATTCATTAACTTATGTTTTGTTTCTTGACAGCTTTTTAACTGGTCCAGCAGATGCAAATAATTTCCCCAGCCACAGTCCAATAACTTCTGGTTTTGTGACTGAGTTCTGGGAGGATCATTTCCTACAAACTTTCCTTTCAAAGAACTGGATGAACTTGTGGGCAGAAAAGAAGAAATAGTGTGTGCTAACTGATGCAAGTAAAAAAAAAATGAGCAATGTTGGTGAAAGAGCAGAAATGTCCCAAAGCCCACAGGAGGAAAGGTCATACTGCTGTTTAAGGATGATAACAGAACTGCCTTTGCTTGTGTGCTGTCTGTGTTTTAAAACTATTCCACTCTTGTGCCATTGCTTTGCCCTTCCATCTAACAGTTGCCAAGATATCATGCTTATAGAGGAGTTAGGATCTAGTGCTAGACCAGCAAAATTGCAGTGGTTCCAGAGTAATTGATGTGTGCTTTGACATTACCTCCAAAAGCCCTAGAGGACAAATAAGTTGTAATAATGATGTCTTGTACAACAATTTTTCCAGACTGGTGCCCTTCAGATTACCTACAACTCACATTAGCCTTAGCCAGCAGAGCCATTGACCATATTGACTGGGGGGAAATCATGTAGAAGGCATCAGGTTGAGAATGGCTTATACAAAGATTTGCTTACAGATGAATGTGTGATTCTTTTCTGACACTGCAATAGTGGTAGTAGCAAGGAGGTTATTCATGCCAGCACAAGGATCAGTTCCCAAATCCTAGGAAGTAAGAGAAGGGTGAAGGAAGGATCCAGAAGCACTATAAGATATTTTTCAGCATCACGTTTTATAGATTCTAGTTTAAGTGAAATACACCTGTTTCAAAGCTGATTCTAGATCCCCCTCCCTTGTATCCTGAAATCGACTGTAACATCCAAAATCCACAAGAGTGATGCCTTTATTGGGCCAACCAAAATGCACACAATATATGTTGTGCTTTCTCCTTAAATATTTCTACGGACAGCATTTCTTCTCTGTGCTATCCCCTACGGGCTTGATCAGTTAAAAACAAAAAAGGCCTCTCCTTGAGCAGTTTCTTTCTATAACCAGCAGAGGGAAGTACAGGTCCAATTTATTGGTGGGTTGGGTTTTTTTTTTTTTGCTTGCTTTATCTGTGAATTAAAGTTTCTTGCTATACATCTTTTAAGAAATATATTTCCCAAAGTATACAAACACCAAGGTGTGTGATATCATACTTGGTGTGTATCTGAGGACACTCATAAATTATGGGCAGTGGGAGAGTTCTTGTTTTGTGCCTTCACGTCATTTCCAGTTTATGGCGACCCTAAGGTGAACCTATCGGGGTTTTCTTGACAAAATTTGTTCAGAGCAATTGTATTCCCAGGCCTGGTGTCACTCAGTATATGTGTGGAGGCTGCTGGGAGGGGACAGCAGCAAAAAACTAGAAGAGGCAGTGGGAGGGGACAGAAGTGGTGGCGGCCTCTTCCTGAGGAGAGAGCTGCCACAGTGGAAAAACCTGGAGGGGTGTGCTTGCCCCTTCTCACCCCACAATGGGAAGAGGACCCAACCAGTTGACACTCCTCTTCTGAGATGTTACCCAGTGCAGTCTGCACTTCCTACTGATTCCACTGGTTCAGAGAGGGATTCGCCTTTGCTTTATTCTAAGGCTGAGAGAGGGTGATTTGCCTAGGGTCACCCAGTGGGTATCATGGCGGAATGGAGATTTGAACTATGGTCTCCAGAGTTGCAGGCCAGTGCTCAGACCACTACACCATGCCTGCTCTCACTGGGAGAGTGCAGCTCCTAGTTTTTGGAACCAACCGTTCCTTTAGTGTTCGTGACTTGGATTGTGTTTGTTCTCTCTTTTTCTACCTCAGGTGTATCTGCACTTGGAGCTGGATACCCACTCTTACCTCTCAGTAGTAATTGTGTGGTAATGGAACAGCCACTACACTTGCCTCTTTCTAGATCTGCAGGGAGGGGGATAGATAGCTTCTAGGGGACCAGGTAAAAGGGGGGGGGAGCAGTGTTCCTTTATAGTTCAGCAGAAGAAGGAATATCACCATGTACAGTTTTTCTCACCAGCCCTAGGAGCTGCAACAGTACTTTTCTTCAGTGAACCTGAAATATCATGTCACCACATCTGATATTTCAGTTTAATTGGAGGAAATTATTGTTGCAGCTGCTGGGGCTGGTGAGAAAAACTGTACATGCTGATACTCCCTCTTCTGCTGGACTATAAAGGAACATGCCCTCCATTCTACCTGGTCACTTAGAAGCTGTCTATCCCAATCTCTGCAGATTTAGAAACAAAGCAAGGGGGTGAGTTTTGAGTCTTCACTCTCCCATTCTGGTAGGGGATAAATGAATGGTTTGATTGTGACTCCAGCTGAAACAAAGGTGGCCAATATGCATTTGGGTGGAAGTGCAAAGCAGAGCACAAGTGTGACAATGTACTGCTTTGCCGTTCTGGCCTGAAATTGATGAAATAGGTGGAATAGCTGGCAGTGTGGGAAAGACAGTTCCAGCCAGTTCTTTGATGGCAGTTGACTGAGATGCATGTATAGTAGGTTCCCTCTTTAATCCCATACTTCATAAGATGTTCAGGGGATTTGAAATCCCAGCAAGGATATAGAGCAGGTTGTGGTCTGCAGGCTGCATTCAGTTGTCCTTGGTGAATTTTGTTTGCTTAAAACAGGGGGGAAATTGTACTGCCCATGCAGGAGTCTGATGTAGCCCCCCATATATTTTTTTGTTGCTAATTTTGCCTTGATTGTCAGCTGATAGATTTCCAAAACAGCCAGTTAGAAACAGGTAGATCTGCTGTTTCGGGTCCCTGCTGAGATAGGTCACCCCAAAAAACTTCTGAAAGCATCCCAGAGGGACTTGGGTGCTGTACAGACTGGCGCTTTGCGCTGACCTGCACACGTACTAGGGTTGCCTTGGGGTGTCCAACCCAGACACCCCACAACCCTAGTATGTTGTAATGGTGGCGCCTTTTCTAGATGGGCACCGCCATTACAACGTCACAACTGCGCCGCCTCCAAATGGGGCAGCGCGGACGTGACGTCTTGGTGCCGCTGAAGGGCGCCTGAAGGAGCTTCGAAACGGAGCTCCTTCCTTTGTTTGTGTCGCTGGTGCAGCCTTTACACAGCTGTGCCAGCGACACAAAGGAGAAAGGGGCCAAGTGGCCCCTTTCTTTTGTTCCCTGCTGCTGTTGGGGTGTCCTTGGGTCTTCAAACCTTTTGCTGCTTCCCCGCGGCCTGGAAAAGCGGTGGATCAGGGCCTCAGGGCTGCCGCTGTGACAGCTGAGGCCCTGATCTGTCAGGGAAAGGGGCGGGTGCAGGCCGCCTCAAAGGGGCAGTCTATACACCGCCTTGGATACCTAGAATGATAGCTGTGGCAATGTTGACTGTTCCTCCATGGTCTCAAAGTAACTGAAAACCCTGAGCCTTATAGCATGCCTAGCCACAGTTGAAACAAAGAGCACACTCCTTGTGTGCCTGGTTTCAAAACAAAAATGTGCCTCTCCTTCCTGTTCTATTGCTGAAAGCTTGATGAAGCCCTGAACAGATCAAGAGAAGTGGTATTGTCCTCCACCTGCCAGAAGTTGCCTTCCCCCAGTCTAGTGAAGATGTATGATTGGGACAGATATGGTGACTAGTGAGATGAAAGTGGGGCTAATGTGCTTCTTACTTTCCTGAGCCTCAGGGGAATGCTATGTACTGAAAATCCTGAACTTGTATTGAGACTGGCACCATGGATGGCTTCTTTCATTTTGCAGCACTCCCATCTTATGACTGGGAGTAACTGGGTGTCCCACAGATTTGGGCTGGGTTGGGCAATTTGTTAACCGTCTCCTTTGAGCCACCAGAGCCATCTGTATAAATATAATACTCATAGAATCATAGAGTTGGAAGAGACCACAAGAGCCATCCAGTCCAACCCCCTGCCATGCAGGAAATCACATTCAAAGCATCCCCGATAGATGGTCATCCAGCCTCTGTTTAAAGACCTCCGTTTATGTTGACTCCATCACTCTCCAATGGAGTTTGTTCCACTGTCGAACAGCCCTTACTGTCAGGAAGTTCTTCCTAATGTTGAGGTGGAATCTCTTTTTCTGTAGCTTGCATCCATTGTTCTGGGTCCTGTTCTCTGGAGCAGCAGAAAACAAGCCTGCTCCCTCCTCAATCTGACATCCCTTAAAATATTTAAACAGGACTATCATATCACCTCTTAGCCTTCTTTTCTCCAGGCTAAACATCCCCAGCTCCCTAAGTCATTCTTCATAGGGCATGGTTTCCAGACACTTCACCATTTTAGTCACCCTCCTTTGGACATGCTCCAGTTTCTCAACATTTGTTTTGAATTGTGGTGCCCAGAACTGGACACAGTATTCCAGGTGGGGCCTGATCAGAGCAGAATATAATGGCACTATTACTTACCTTGATCTAGACACTATACTTTTATTGATGCAGCCTAAAATTGCATCTGCCTTTTTAGCTGCCGCGTTGCACTTTTGATTCATGTTCAACTTGTGGTCTACTTGGACTCCTAGATCCCTTTCACACGTAGTTTCATTCAGCCAGGTGACCCCCATCCTATATCTGTGCATTTCATTTTTCTGTCTTAAGTGCAGTACCTTACAGTTCTCTGTGTTGAATTTCATTTTGTTAGCTTTGGCCCAGCTTTGTAGTTTATTCAGGTCATTTTGAATTTTGATCCTGTCCTCTGAAGTGTTAGCTATTCCTCCTAATTTGATGTCATTTGCAAATTTGATAAGTATGCCCCCAGTTCTGTTGTCCAAGTCATTGATAAAGATGTTGAATAGCACTGGGCCCAGGACAGAATGCCCACATTGTACCAGCTTGTTTGCAAGAATGTCATGGGGAACCTTGTGAAGGGCCTTACTGAAATCAAGATATATACTATATCCACAGCATTCTCTTCATCTAACAAGCTGGTAATTTCATTAAAAAAGGGAGAGATAAGATTTGTCTGGCATGACTTGTTTCTCTAAAACTCATGTTGATATTTTGTGATTATGGCATTGCCTTCTAGATGTTCACTGACTTTCTGTTTAATCTGCTCTAGAGACTTTCCTGGTATAGATGTCAGACTAACTGGACGATAATTGTTGGGATCCTCTTTTTTCCCCTTTTTGAAGACAGGGACAATGTTTGTCCTCCTCCAGTCTGCTGGGACTTCTCCTGTTCTCCAGGAGTCCTCAAAGATTGCTGCCAACAGCTCTGATATTATATTGGCCAGCTCTTTTAATACCCTTGGACGTAGTTCATCTGGTCCTGGAGACTTATATTCATTTAGATTAACAATATATTCCTGTATTATATCTTTAAATATTCTGTGCTGAATTTCCCCTTTTCTGTCATGTGCTCCATTATCCTCAGGTTGAGCACCCTTTGTCTTTTCTGAGAAGACTGAAGCAAAGAATGTGTTGAATAACTGTGCCTTTTCTCTGTCACCTGTTAGCATTTTGCCATCTTCTCCTCCTCCTCCCTTTTGCTATGGACATACCCAAAAAACCCCGCTTTTTATTATTCTTAACCTCTCTAGCAAGCCTGAGTTCATTCTGCGCTTTAGCTTTTCTGACTTTACCCCTACATGTGCTTGCTATCTGTTTGAATTCCTCTTTGGTGATTTCTCCTTTTTTCTATTTCTTATACATGTTCCGTTTAAAACTTAGCTCAGTTGAAAGTTCCTTAGTCATCCATCCTGGTTTCTTGAGACGCCTCCCATTTTTCTTCCTCATTGGAACTGTTTGAAATTGTTCCTTCAGTATCTCTCCTTTGAGAAACTCCTATCCATCTTAAACTCCCTTCTCTTTTAGTATTCCTGACCATGGGATCACCTCCAGCATTTCTTTTAAGTTTACTAAAATTAGCTCTACTAAAATCTAGAATGCATGTTTGACTATGCCTGGCTTCTCCTTTCCATTTTATAACAAATTCCAGGAGAACATGGTCACTTCCACCTAATGATCCCACCACTTGCACCCCATTAACCAGGTCATCCAGGGATGTAGCCAAGGGGGGGTTCTTGGGGTCTGGACCCCCCATCTGTTAGATAAAATGAATGGTGCGTGCTGCTCCGCCGCTGCACCCAAGCCCCATTATAATGGTGGCACTTAGTCTGGACCCCCCCTTCCCAAAATCCTGGCTACATCCCTGGGTCATCCCTGTTGGTTAGGATCAGATCTAAAATAGCTGACCCCCTTGTTGCCTCTTCCACGTTTTCGACAATGAAATTGTGTTCAAGGCAAGTGAGGAATTTGCTAGATCTCAGTTTAAAATGTAGCATTACAAAGCCATTTTCCTTTCCAAATTGCCTTTTGAAATATTAAGCATTTACTACTACTCCCTTGGTTCTCCAAATGCTGCTTCAGAGGTTGCTGAGTCTTTGGGAGGTCCAATCTAGCTGGGCAGAATACTACATAGATTCCCTCCTCCTGTATTAACCCACCTCACAGAGTTGTTGTGATAGACTAAGATGAAGGATTGTTGTAAAGATAGACCAAGGTCTCATAGTATAGCTGGGTTTTTCCCAATCCTTTTCTGACCCTCCAACCACTGAACCAAACTTTTCCCTCAGTATCTTGGTGTGTAGTATAACACTAAATAGGGTTAATATCCCTCCAAAGCTTGAAACTCAGCACAGGAATTGGGCGTTTCTGGTTATCTCACTTGCAGGCAGCCAGGAGTAATGAATGACGCTTATCCGTCCCAGGCAAGAACCGCCCATTAGCTGGGACAAGACCTGACTCATTCCAGGAAGCAGCATCCAGACAGCAAGTCAGAGGCAGGTGTCTACCCAGTCAAGCTGCACCTTCCTGGGCAAAGACACGGACAGTGGTCTGCTGTGTCCCCTTGCTGCTGGCAGTATGGTGCTCAGGATGGAGAATGGTGAGCATGAGTGGTGGGCAGCCCCCAACTTCCTCATGGGGATGGCTGGTTAAACTGCTTAGCAGGAGAATTTCACTTTGCTGGGTGTGTTTGGGTAAAAATGGTTAAATCTGGTACTGTACTGAGAGATAATGGGCAAGTCCCCTGGAAGGTGGACCTTGTGAGCTTCCATAGCAGTGATGCCATCAATATTGTTGTGCAGAAAAACAACTTGAGACAGGCCCATAAGAGGCACATCCCTGAAGAGTTCACTAGATGATGGGGAAAACTTTTAAAACAGACAGTATCAAGTAGATCTGCTCCTGTGGAATTGTTGCAGCTTAGAGATTTGAAGGGATGTTCCACAAGTAGAAGTCTCCCACTTTCTCTTCAGGGTGGGAAGGAGACTCACTGTACTTGTAAAGCAGGAGTATCTGTTGGCAGCTTTAAAGCAGCATGTTTTGGCATGTCTGTAGTGCAAGATACCTCCTGTCTTTTCTTGTCCACCTCCACCCTCAGTCACCTGGAAAGCTTTTGAAAAGAGAGCACGAGGATGCTATGAGGCAATATGTGTTTGGGGCAGGACTTTTGCTTCCTGTGCCTCCACATTCTGAGTGCAAAAGATGTTGATGTGACTTTTCCTGAGCATGTGGGTATCTGCATCACTTGAAACCCACACTGCAGGAAGCTAATGCAATAGCCATTATTTTTGAGCCCTAATGGCAGGGTGGGAGAAATATGGGGTGTGCCATAGCAGGGCGGTAGGACATTAGTTAAAATATACAGTTGCCCAGCAATGGTTAATTTTTTAAAAAGTATAAACTTTAATGGTATGGATAAATGATACTGTACTTTAAATATCAGTAGATTGATGTTTAGATGTCATAACAGTTAACTTTTTAAAATTGGTAATACATCGTATTTTTTTTTAAAAAAAACTAATGTTAATTAGAGGTCTAAATTTGATATCTGTGAAAAAAAAATTTCCAGGGTGTAATTAAATGGCAACCACAGGTAGTAAGAATCAAAACTGTAATGTAGGGGTGTCTCTTTTCTAAAACCTTTTCTTGCTGAGACTTTTCCCCAGTGATAGTCTTAATCTAGCAAATATTTGCTGTAGTTTTTTTGTTTTTGTTTTTGTTTGTTTGTTTGTTTGTTTGTTTTTGCAGGGGATGGGAGACTCAAGATGGGGGGAGTCAACATGATGTAGCGGTTTGAATATTGGGCTATGATTTTGGAAGCAAGGATCTGAATCCCATCTTGGCCATGTAAACCTACTAGGTGACCTTGGGCAAGTCACACTCTCTCAGCCTCAGAGGGTGGCAGTAGCAAACCCCTCTGAACAAATCTTGCCAAGAAGACTCCATGAACTTAAGGTTGCCATAAGTTGGAAATGACTTGAAGGCACACAACAATAGCGACAAACTCAAGATGGGGGTGGGGTGGCCCTCTCTTGCAGGAAAAAAAACCCTCTCCCCAAATAGTAATGTATTGGACTTGATGTTGCAAAAACAACAAAGCACATATACCTGGAATCCAAAATAACATTTCTAACATTTAATGAAACTAACTCATGAAATCTCACACCATAGTAAGTTTATTAGTCTTTAGGGTCAAAAGGTTTTGTGTTTTTGTTGAATATTTCTTTTTGGCTTTTATCCTGCAATATCAGGGTCAGCCTACAATGATTAGGTTTTTTTTTAAAAAATTAAACTTATAAAAAAATAACATATGCAAAACTTAAAAGTTTATAAAAGATTTTGTGTTAGGTAGGCAGCCAACCATTTTGTGACCGTCACAGCTCTTTTTGAAATATTTGAATACTGCTGAAGTCTGGGACAATGTCAGTAAAAGTAACTTAATACAAAATAGAACAATCAGACATGTATATACAGACTATCAGAGTAGAATAACCAAGTCACACTGGTAGGAAACTTGATATAATTTGTTACAAATATATGAGTTAACAATTGACAAAGAAGCATACAGATATTTGTATGTGAAAAGTAGCTGGACATAAAGTACAACAATAGCAGAAGCCAAGTATCATAAGCCATAAATACATCAGGCACCTTTTTATGTCTTCTGTCTTCTTCAGTTGCCAGGAAAAAGCAGTTTGCTATATAAAATCTTTCCACTCTCATGGGAAATTAAAATCAAGCTGAAGTTCTATGTTCACTCTTACAGGAAAATCCTCCTCTTATAAAGCAAGAGGGGAAAGCTTCTGAAGCTAACCTTTAACTTACTAATGAACCTCTGTATACTACTTTGTGAAACTGAGTAACCTGTGTTCTATATATGAACTGGTTGCTTGTTTCCTTGCATGGTGTACATATATCTAACAGTTCTGCTTTATGTTTAGGTACTTTTACTGATATTTTTCTGATTTTTTAGGTTTGTTGGTTGTAATATTTGAACCAAGAGCTTTTTGTTTGTTTGTTTTGTTACATCTGTCTGCTCTGTGGTGGAACACGTGCTTTGTTATGAGGTCACAGGTTTCTAAAAATTTTGAAGCCATGGAGAAAACCAGTTTTCTCCCCTGGGGAAAGTACCAAACATTTTGGTAAAACTGGAAATACATGCAGACCTGGATCTCTTGTGAAACATAAACTTATATTATTGTGTGAAGAACATAAATGTACCATTTATTACTTATTATTTAAAATTATATTTTTATGTACAATATATGGATATTTATAAAATTTCTCAAGCAGTGGTATTTTAGGTTGCTTTTTTGCTAAAAGGCCCCATTTATTTTCGGGCAGATGGTTACCTTCTAAGTGTGTATAGGATTGCAGTGTGAAAGGCAGAAGTGCCTTATTTTTGTTTGAGCATATATATACTCTGTACTAGAGAAAGAGAGAGAGGTCTGCATACTGCTGTGTCCTTTATCTATTGTTACCTATTGTTACCAGAATAGGAGGAAAAATAAAGGTTGAAAATAGAAATCACAATCTTTTAAAATTAATTGAAAAGAAATATTACATTGGGTCCTTGGTATCTGCTAGGGTTTGGCTCCAGGGTCCCCCTTGGATACCAAAATCTGTGGATGCTCAAGTCTCATTATATTCAGTGGCATAGTAAGATGGTGTCCCTTACAGAAAATGGCAAAATCAAGGTTGACCTTTTAGAATCATTTTTTAAAATATATTTTCAAGCAGTGGATGGTTGAATCTTTGGATGCAGACTCAGTGGATACAAAGGGCTGACTGTACTTATAAGAGGTCTCTTGTAGTAACAATATTAAGAACTAGCAGAATATTTGTTCAGCAAATTAAATTTTATAATGTGGAAATCATTGATCTCTACAATATATACTGGAATATCGTTCTTTCCACTGTGGATTGTTTTAAATAAATGTTTCATTCTATATGCATAGACCAAACAAAAATGTCTTGTAAGGCACTTCACTAATTCCAAAAGTGAGAGTATTTCATAGGATTCACCTTCTCCAACTCTAGTGTTCTCTAAAATTTCCAGTTTTTCTAGTGGGAAAAACTGATATGGGGGAGGATTTTCTCTGAATTCATCAATTTCATTTTTTTGGCCTTCACATCTCTCATTGTGAGCACAGGCCTATGTCAGTCTACTGCATATTACCCCCATGTTCCACCAGTAGATTCCAAAGCACTTTTTGCACACCTGTGGCTTAAACAATACTGAGCTAGATGGACTATGTTTGGACTTGGTATCCTGTGGCTTCTTGTGTTCCAGGAAGCAGTGGTGGCTGGTGACAAGTGAATCCATTATAGGTTTCAGTGGCGCGTTACAGACAGCCCAGAAGGGGCCATCTTGCGCCGCCGCCGGTTGCAGCTTCTAGGAACCGCAGAAGCCAAACGGTGTGGTTCCCGGACGCTGCCAAGAAGGAGCGCGAAAATCGCGCTCCTTCTTGCTCCCCGGAAGAGACGCCATGAGGCGCTAGTCGCGCACTCGCGGCGTCATTTCCGGGGCGCGACGTGCGGACGCAGAGCCTCCGTTACGTCAAGATGGCAGCGACTACATTCTGCACCATCCTTTCCTGATTAAAAAAAGATGACTCAAGGGGTTGTACAGATTGGGATAAAGGGGCGGCAAGACACCACACCTTTCTCCCCCGGATGGAGGCCGCAACAGACAAATGCCGCGGCCTCCAGGAGCCCTAAAAAAACCTCATGACATTATTTTTATGGGGCGCGTGGGGCACCATTGGCGCACTTAATAATAATAATAACAGAGTCCTTTCTAGCCTTATCTTAAGTGTGCTCTTTGACTGTTACTGCAACATTGTCACTCTTCTGCAGACTTAATCTTCTGACTTCCTTCCTGTTCCAGACCACTTGCCCTGAATAATTGGGCCTGAATTTTGACATAGTCATGTAAGAGTTTGTCTGCAAAGAATCTAAGTTAATATGAAATAGACCAGTGATGGCGAACCTATGGCACATGTGCCAGAGGTGGCACTCAGAGCCCTCTCTGTGGGCACATGTGCCATCACCCCAGCACAGAGTTTGCCAGAGTTTGTTACTAGAAAGCCAGAGGAACATGGCACTTTGCAATTAATAAGTGGGTTTGGGGTTGCAGTTTGGGCACTTGGCCTCTAAAAGGTTCACCATCACTGAAATAGACTCTCTTTGATTTCTCCAAAGTAGAGTAACATCCAAACCCCACAAAACAGTGATACATTTATTCAGCCAACCAACATGCACAAAATACATGATGCAAGCTTTTGAAGCTCCACTGGCTTCTAAGTCAGGCAAATGTTTAAAAATCACACAGTAGGAAAAAATTATAAAATGATGTTAGTCACAGGTCTGTGTTTTCTCAAGGTGGTGTTGTGTCATTCTGTTGAGGGATATCTATGCAAGCAGGCCCCTCCTCTTTCTGGCCACCTGGCACTGGGAACAAAGCATTCCAAAGTCGAGGAGATAAAAATTTGAATTCAGTTAGCAAATTTTATCTTTATCTCTTGGACTTTGGAATGCTTTGTTCCCAGTGTCATTGGGAATTGTGGTTCCATTGAATCAAGGCACTTGAGAGTAACTGGTTTTTCTTTATTTCATTTGCCTTTAAAACAACAAGCACAATACAAATCATAGTCCAATAAGCTAATGCCATTCTTAGAACAGACCACTGAATGGTTGAAGTCTATTCAGTATGTCCAACAAAGATCCTGACTTAACTCTCTAAACTCTGGACAGTTGTTAATGCTACCTTTTGCTTTAAAGAACAGTATGAGCTTATTAAGGTATTGGTTCAGAGAAACATTTACATTCCATGTATTTTATAAATATTCTGTGGTGCTTTGTTTAAGTTAATCCCATGTGTTCCTTTTATTGAGCCTAATAAGTCTCCAGTAAAACAATGTTATCTCCTACCTCCACCAGAGCAACTGGCTTGTGGGATTGATGCTTTGAATGAGAAAACCAGGTGCCATTTTGGGTACCTGCATGGTCTCCAAGGGCCACATGTACATGCAGGCTCCCAAGATGTGACAAATGGTATTGTTGTCCGGCCTCAAGACATGGTGCTGGCACCTGAGCTGCTGGAGCACCCTTTTGTGCCCATCTTGCAACGGGCCTGTTTCTTTCACCTCTGTCCCTATTAACATCCCTCATGAGGACCCCTCTTCTCTTTTAATAAATTTGTTATTAGCTGCCATCAAGTTGCCTTCAAGATAGGGCAGCCATATGAACAAGATACCTCCAAGATGCTCTGCTTGGTATTCATACATCTTGTGCTATGACTGCATGTGTTTATAACTTTTATAGAACTATAGTTTTATAGCTGCCCAAGTCCTGAGTCAAAAGAGTGTCCCAATACTGTCCCCATCTGACTTAATGTATTGGTTAGGAGCGATGATAGTGAATTCATGCAAAGTGTTTTTTATTGTTGGTTGTATCGATATACATAATGCTTTACAGAGTATAAGAAGACCAATTTCTGCCCAAAGAAGCTTAAAATGCTTAAATTCAGATGCTTAAATAAAACTAAATAAAGGAAGGAGAAAAAAAGTGAGGCAATTGTGAAGAGAGAAAATACCATGTGGGTTCAGTTGAACATATGTAGACAGAGTTTAGTTGCAGTAGGGTTGCCTTCTTGGAGCCCTTCAGATGTTATAGACTACAGCTTCCAGCATTCATGACCATTCTTGTAAGAGTAAATGAGAGTAGAAGCCAACACATTTGGAGGGCACAGAACTGAGGAAGCTGCAGAAATTCATGGATCTTAATGGATTCAGCCAAAGACCTATAGAAAATTTGTATCTTTAGGAAAGTTTTGAAGGAATTTGTTTGAACTGAGTGGTGCTTTCCAAGTAGCCTTTTGTCTGTAACTACAGTCAGCCCGCACCCACCCCTTCTCCCATACTATTTTTCCAAAAGTCCCTGTCTGTTCATGGTGCAGAGAATGTGCTTGGGACGGAAAAGAAATCTTTTCCTGACCCTTGCTAACTATTAAGATATCAAGAACAATGTTCATGCTAATTTTTGTCCTCATGGAGTGGCTTACTGGACTTCCTTGTATGATGAACTTGCACTCTGACTGTTCTCCTGAATGGCAAAATCACATGTTGACCCTGTCCTGAAAACCAACATAAAATGAAAATATTCCAGGTGGATAAACAAAATAAAAAACCCACAAAAAAGTAATACCTTTTTGGCCAACCAAAGTGCACAAAATACACCATGCAAGCTTTCAAAGCCTTACCAGCTTCTTCATTAGGCAACAATGTTAAAAAATCATACAGGAAAAGAAAGATGACAATGTTAGAGGTCTAGGCGTACATTTTGACTCAGGTGCAATTTGGTTGTTAGCTAAGATGATACTGAGGGATCTCAATGCAGGTAGAAGCCACTCCCCTTCTTGTCCATGTGGGAATTTTGGTTCGCCATTAAAGGTATCTCTGTTTTGTGGATTTTGTTGTTATGTTGCTGCATGACCAATCCAGCTACCCCAAATATATTCCTGGTAGGTATACCAAAGTATTCATACAGGACAAATCTTTGTCATGGAGAGATGATGGATGCTGCCTCTTGAGGAGTTTAAAAGATCCACAGTGTGTGTGGGAATTTGTCATGGTGCGGGGCACAATTCTTTGCAGGTGATAAATGAACCCTTACGAGGCCTATGGATGTGAAAATCTATTGCTCACTGAGTTTCTCAATTTTGCACAGATATTTTTGTTCCCATTTCCATATCTGGTTGCAACAAGAAAATTCATTAATGCCATAACATGCTTCCCCGCAACGTCAAAATGTGTGCTTATTTTGTATACATTTTTTCACAATATATTTTTTCTATACACTCTTCTAATGTATCCTCCCTCCCTCCCTCCCTGTATGTGTGTATATACACACACACACACACACACACATATATATAGTGTGTGTGTGTGTCTGTGTATGTATATTGAATTGACTAAAGCATATTTTTATTTGTTTTAAAATGTATGTATTTTTAGCGTTCCTGACATTTTCAAACTGTGCATACTCCATACTTTCCCACCATCCCCATGCACTGCATTCTCTATATGCTCTGCACATGCATTTCTATTGGCAGTCTTGAAAAGTCAAAATGGATACTTCAGTACAGAAGTGAGAATCTAGTGAGTTTCTTTCACATCCATAACTATGTCTGAAACACTGACTTACATGCGGTTTCTGTGCCACGTGGAGGCTACTTTAAATAGTTCCTCAGTGGCAATTCTTCCTTTTGATGGATCATTTGCATGCAACGGTTCAACATAGTTAAACACCAGCACCACATCTATTGTAAGCTTTTTAAGTTGCCTGGGTTAAAAAAAGAAAAACAAGACTCCTATGTGATAAGTCACAGCCTCCAAAGGATTTGCCATGTAAATATCAATATGTGAAATATATTTAAGGTATCCTGCTTGCAACATATGGGATAAGCCAACATTCACTTCTTGGTGGAGTGGATATCTCATTTTTTCTGTTTTTTTCTTCATTGTTGCTGCCACTTTCTGCTTCACTGGTATGGCATGTGTCAGTGGAGCAATAAAAGTCACACTGACAAGAGCACTGGTTCTTGAAATAGCTGTCATGTTTAATTAGACATATTGTATTTGAGAGAGATAGCATGGTGTAATGGTTTGAGTGTTGGGCTGTAACCCCATGATAGGTTTGCCTTAAGGCCACCATAAGTCAGAAATGACTTGGACACATACAGCAACAACAAGTGGTTTGCCCAGTGGGGTCCAACCCTTTTCCCTGTTTCAGTATGATGACAGGGGGCAAGGAATGTCCTCAGTGTGTGCAGGGAAAAATGCTCATCGCAAGGTTTTGGTCTCCCCAGGCTTGGTTGAAAAGATTTTAAAAATCCAGGCATAGAAAGAGTGAGATTTTGGGTGTGAGGAACTTGAAATCTACAACTAGACTGGAGAAGAGATTTAGTGAGGTCAAAACAGAAACGTGACCCTGTTTGCAAATAAGTCCGATGTCATCTGAAGGTGAAACTGACCTTAGGAACATAACTGTGAATGCACTGCACTTTGAGACATATGATTAGGGAAAAGGTGAGATCCTGTGGTCCTCTAGATGTTTTTTTTTAACTCTAATTCTCATCATCTGAAACAGTGTAGCCAATCATGAAGGGTTTGGCAATTCATCAACACCTGGAGAACCACAACCTCTCCTGGTTAATGGTGTATAGTGGGGAAGGCCATTTTTGAAATTGATGTTCTGTGCTTTCAGGAAGTATTCACTTCTATGACTTTAGCTTTCCAGATTTTGTTGTGCAATAATCTGGAATTGAAATAGGTTTAATTGGCATTGTTTCTACTTGATGTGCACAAGTTACTTAGCAATCTGAAGGTGTAAAAGAATGCCAGTTAAATCCTTTTCCAGTCCAAGTTATTACAGAAGAAGACATGGAAAAATAAAAGGGTGTATTGAATACCTCTACAAGTTTTTAAATCTTAAACCGTAATTTATACGCAGAGAGAGTGAGAATTAATGTGATATCATGGATCAAATGCTGGAGTAGGACTGCAAGAGACCAAAGTTTGAAACCCCACACAACCATGGAAATCAGTGTGTGATCTTGGACAAGTCACATCCACTCAGCCTAAGAAGAAAGCAATGGCAAAACTCTCCAGAATAAATCTTGGCAAGAAGACCTTATGATAGGCTCATTGTAAGTCAGAGTTGACCTGAAGTCACATATGAATTGTGGGGAGAATGGTCTGAAATTGAGGAGGAAACAGAAAAATCAAACAATATTATTTTGACTCCCTTTGGACTATAGGATGCTGAAATTTATGTGTTTCCCATAGTGGGAATCCATTGCTAGTGAGAACTGTAAATAAGAGAGATGGAAGAACTTTCTAACTAATTAAGTTGTGTGGGGTTGGGGGGATTAGTGGACCTGAAAATATGTGATTGTGTGTGAAAGGGCATGAAAGTAATGAACCAGTATTTAGGTTTTTGGCGTTCGAAATAGTTTGAGGGCGTAAACAAAGAGTTCATTACACCCCTTCTAGGTCCCTGAACATCCCATAGCCCTGTGATGCATAGCTGTCATCTGCTAGTATGTTTTAAAAAAAACCCAACCTCCTTTTTTCCATGCAGGTTTTGTTAACTGTGTTTTCTGGAATAAACAAAGTGGGAGTTCATTTCTGATTACTGAGATTATTAAAATTCAGTGTATGTTTGTTTTCCCCCAGCACTAAATAGAATATTTATGTTTCGGGGGAAAAGTCACCACCTGGCTGATCATATGAATGAGCTAACAAGCATATGAAGCAGCTTATTAACAGAGTTGAATAAAAAATAACTTAAAAAGTTAAATCTAATGAAATTATCATGATTGTCAATTTCCCTCCATTTTTTTTTTTAAAAATAGGGCACATAGGCTGAGCTGACATTTAAGAAGGTTGAAGGATCTTGTCCTTAATCTTTACATCCCTGAAAATACCTTATGTGGGCAGGTGCAAATTGCCACCCAATTTCTATTTCTCTGCATGAAGACATTCCCAGAAGCAAGATAGATTCAAGGGAGACTGAAAACTCCATTGGGCTGGTGGGGATTTGAGAAGAGAAAGGTATTGTGAAGGAATATCTTTCCATCCTGGGGGAGGGGGATGTGGTAGTGGTGAGTTCTCTTTCCTGGATGCCTTTCCCCCTGTTTTTTTTTTTAAGGACCCAGGCATCTTGCAAGTAATACACACATACACTACAACATATCATGTAAAGCAACATCTCTTCCCAAGAACAAATTGCAGGGAGACTACATGGAGAAGATGGGAAAATGCTAACAGGGAACAGAGAAAAGGCAGAATTACTCAACACCTTCTTGCGTCAGTGTTTTCAGAAAAGGAAAAGAGTGCTCAACCTGAGGAAATTGGAACCAATAATTTTTGAGAACTCCTGGAGAACAGAAGTCCCAGCAGACTGGAGGAGGGCAAACATTGTCATTATGACAGAAAGTCAACATGTGTTTCTGAGAAACAAGTCATTCCAGACTAATCTGATCTCCTTTTTTGATAAAATTACCAGCTTGGTAGACAAAGGGAATGCTGTGGATATAGCATATCTCGATTTCAGTAAGGCCTTTGACAAGGCCCCCCCATGATAACCTTGCAGACAAGCTGGCAAAATGTGGGCTAGGCAATGTGAATGTTATGTGGATTTGTAATTGATTGATGGGCTGAACCCAAAGGGTGCTGACCAATGGCTCCTTTTCATCCTGGAGAGAAATGACCAGTGGGGTGCCGCAGGGTCTGTCCTGGGCCCAATGCTATTCAACATCTTTATCAATGACTTGGATGAAAGAATAGGGAAGCATGCTTATCAAATTTGCAGATGACACCAATTTAAGAGGAGTAGCCCTGAGGACAGGATCAAAATTCAAAATGACCTTAATAGATTAGAAAGCTGGGTCAAAACTAACAAAATGAATTTCAACACAGAGAAATGTTAGGTGCTGCACTTAGGCAGAAAAAAATCAAATGTATAGATATAGGATGGAGGACACCTGGCTTAACAAGACACTGTGTGAAAGGGGTCTAGAACTAGTAGACCACAAGTTGAATGTGAGTCAACAGTGCGATGCGGCTAATGCAATGCAGCTAAAAGGCCAATGCAATTTTAGGCTGCATCAATAGAAGTATAGTGTCTAGATCAAGGGAAGTAATAGTGCCACTCTCTTTTGCTTTGGTCAGGCCTCACCTGAAATACTGTGTCCATTTCTGAACACCACAATTCAAAAAAGATGTTGAGAAGCTAGAGTGTGTCCATAGGAATAAAGAGGGTGTATGTCCACGGCAGCAGGGTGGGGTTGAGGTTATTGCGGGGCATCTATGCAGATTCTGAAAACTGAGTAGAATGTTATTTAAAAGGAATTGATGACAGCCTGAATCTGTGAAACAAAAATCACAAGACAGAATATTATTTTTAAAGTTGATGCCTGAGTTTTGTAACTATGATTAAATGTCACCATACTTTTTGAGTAAAAGCTGATTTCTGCTGTGTTTGAAAGCAGATCATGTGTGCCTGATGTGTAGTTGCACAAAATAGAGCACATCTCTCTCAGCCTTCCCCAGCCTGGTGCCCTCCAGGATCACTGATTTATAAATCCCCCTGCCCAGCCAACAGTCATGCAGAATGATGGGAGCTATAGTACATCACATCTAGAGAGTTGTGGGTTGGGGAAGGCTGGCCTGCATTGTAATTTGATGGGAAAGAAATGTGGGCACAGAATTACGCCACAATATTGCCTGAAGAGTTTTGACACAGAGAGAAAGAAGTTGTTATTGTGTGCCTTCAAGTAATCTCTGATTTATGGTGACCCTAAGGTGAACCTATCATGGGGTTTTCTTGGCATGATTTGTTCAGAGGTTTGCCATTGCCTTCCACTGAGGCTGAGAGCATGTGACTTGCCCAAGATCAAACAGTGGGTTTCATGGCCAAGCTGGGAATCAAACCGTGGTCTCCAGAGTTGTAATCCAACACTCAAACCACTGTGCCAACACTGGCTACTTGATACTAAGTGGTGAACCAGGAATTAAATTGATGTAGCCACAACTTTTGCATTTTTGGTACAGGATTCTGGCAAGGTTGTAAACTGGGGTCACCTACCAGTAGGGGGAAAGAATCATCCTCTTAAGCGACTGGAAATAATTTGCTACTTGGTCACATGATTACACTAAGAAAGCCAGATGTCAGCCCCTGTTTGGGCAGGGAGTGGAGCTGCTCCTGAAAGAATGAGAGCTGCCTGCTGCTGACTTATCAGTTTCATTCACTTCTGTTCCTGTTATTTGTGTGCCTATGCTCCATCACCTCTCTGAGCAGCAGCCTGGCTAGGTGAGAGTTAATGCCTGGGCTCTGTGGAGTGGCAGGTAGGCGGTTCCAAAGCTGTCAGCCTCCTCTATGGAAGGCAGCACCAGCAGAGAAGCTCGCTGTGGAGAATGAGAGGAAGGCCGAGACACAGCCCCTTTCCCTTGACAGGGCTGGGCTCACCAGCACATGGGCGACTAGTGCACTGATGGTGCATGACAGGGTTTGCATTGACAGCAGGCAGAAAAAGCAGGGTGGAAACCTGTGGTAAGGCTGTGTGTGTGTATGTGTGTGTGCATGTTGTAAATGAGATTCTGTTTATGCTTTATCTACTTGAAGTGCTCTTGTTTGGCCCCTGTCTGTGCTCTGGTCCATCTCACACAACTGCATTCTTCAGTAGCATGTATCTGTGCCTTATGCATGCTAAACCTTATAAGTCTGCCAATTCGGCCATAGCCATGCTTGGTGCCATGTGCCTTTCAGTTCTGTCATCACTGTGCTTTCCTTTGCCTGTCTGCTTCCCTATTTCAGCCCCCTTGCATTGCTTACTTTGGATATGGAGGCTGCTGTGCTGATGCTGCTTTCCTTTAAGCCCATTTATCTTTCGTGGTGGTGGTGCACTAAGCTGCCCCAAAGGAAAGAGTGAATAATGAAATGGTCGGTGCTGGGAATGTTAGTATGGTTTCAGGAATTGCCTGGCTTTTGTATGGAAATTTCTCTTCATCTGGTTCCAGAAATTCACTTCTCCTAGCTATCAAATCCAGTTATGGAACAGGATCCCTCTCCCCAATCTGGAGGAAAACAGAGCATACTTCCAAGCTAGGTGGAAACCAGGTGTCACAGTTTTCTTCTGTGTGGATGTGTAAAGTTCAAAAACTAAAGCAGAACTCATGATGCCTGGAATGTACTCTGGATAAATACAGGTACTGGGGCCAGATACAGTTCTCCCCATTATTCCTCACAGTAGTAGGAAAAGAGTGTGTATACCAATGATGGACAGAGGACATTTCATGAGAGTGTTTTGTGCAGCTTGCTGATAGTGTGAGTTTTTGGGTAGCAGTGACATTAAAGTTGGATGAGCAAAAGGAGCTCACCTTTCGGAACAAAGGTGGGACCAACAGGTGAGCCCCGAGGAAGAAAATAAACTGGAAGCACAGGCCTCTAAGCAAAAAATTATGAAAATGGGAGAAGAAAAAGCAGTTAACATCTTAGTGCTATTTTACTTCTTCCTAGGATGTCTGAGCATAATTTAGTCTCCAGGTGGCTGGAGAAGATTTTGATTAACAGGTGTAATGGGAGATATTTGATATATTTTGTTTTTCCTGATACTTCAAGTCTCCCTATATGCCTATGTTCACCAACCTTGCACGCTCTGGATGTGTTGGACTATAGCTCTCATCATACCTGACACTGATCATGCTGACTGGGCCTGATTGGAGTTATAGTCTAAAATGTTGTTGTGTGCCTTCAGGTCAGTTCTGACTTAAGGTGACCCTAAGCCAAAATTATCATGGGGGCTTCTTGGCAAGATTTGTTCAGCCTTCCCCTGAAGCTGACAGCATGTGACTTGCCTAAGGTCTCACAATGGGTTTCATGGCAGAGCTGGGAATTGAATCCTGCTCTCCAAAGTCACAGTCCAACACTCAAACCACTGTGCCATGCTGGCTCTCCACCTGAAACATTGCTCCATCCCTTAATGCAGTTAAACTAAACTGACTAGTTGAGTTAGATAGGACTTCTGTTCAGCTGATATGGGCTCTCTTTGACAGGAAGACACTGTTCCAAACCGTATATTCCTCCCCCACAGGCTCAGGCTGATAGTCATGGGAGGGTGACTGGTATCCATTTGGCTTACTTTACTGACATGAGGTAGCAGCAGATACTGAATCTAGGTTTGCTTGGCCCTGCGAGTAGAAAAGGACATATAGGGCAGGGATGGGTGAATTATGGCTCTCCAGAAGCTTGACTCCTCCCATAATTCTTCATTATTGGCCAGCCTGGTTGAGGCAAAAGGGAGCTTGAACCTAGCATCGTTTGTAGGGCCGTAAGTTCTACATCCCTGATACAAGGGATAGGGCAATGGGATTTTGTGTTGACAAGTGTCTATCTGGGGAAATGAAAGCTTCTTGGAGGATACTGCATCCCAGCCCCAAACATGTATTGCCTCAGATAATATTGGATCTGAGCTATCCATTGTGACTTGTCTACTTTGTTGTCTCTAAACATATAGAGGCAGTTATGCAAACATCCTTCTGCACAACATTGTCTCATAGTACCAGCCATCACATTTATCTGTAGTTCTGGCATTGCAAGGGTCAGGGATGTTGGTCAATTGACCAATCAGATATTGACAGCTTGCCTGCCTCTTGGCCATGGCCAAGTAATCAATGAAGTCACAAATGTCCCTGTTTATATTATTGCTTTCTGTTTGTTATATTCTGATAACAGAGAGGAGGCACCCTTTGTCTTGTCCCCAATTAGTTGTGCTAAAAGGCCAAGCTTGTCCTGCATGTTTAATTGGTGGCATCTTTAAACAGAAATGTGTATAGGAAATAACTTGTGTCAGGCTGCTATAATAGCACTTACTTTCTTGACTTATTTATATGAGAATATAGCTTCAATAACTAGAATTTGGGCCATTCCACAAGTGGTAAAGTCGGAGGGGGGGGGAGGGGAAGGAGGTGGCTGGGATTGCTCCCAATTTGACTTGTGTAGTGCACATATGTCTGCTTCTGTCACACACTGTTCTTCTGATAAAATCAGAAGCATGCATGCTATGCAGTTCCATAGAGCTCTACCCCTAAATCAGAAGAGGACCTTGGCTGCCATCAATCTTGCATGGTACATTCAGCAGATGAACCAGCAATTTAGCCAAGTGTAGAGCCTGACCTGTTTCCCCTCTGTTGAATAACTGTCCTCTAACCTGAGGCCACTTCTCAGGCGGTGGGAGTGGGAGTGGGAGGGGGTTAATGATCACTGCTGTTGTACCAGAACAAATATGCAGGAGGCAGATTTCATATGCCCCATTCATACTATGAAATAACCCAGTATGGAACCCAGGTTATTTCATAGGTATGTATATTCCTCTGACTGCACTTGGAGCAGTTTTCTGGGGGGGGGGGGGCACCTCAAGGATCCAGATCTTTGGTACTGGAAACTACTGGTCCGGATCTGTGCTGCCATGTCCTCCTCTCCCTCCACTTCCTCTCTGTATCCTCCAGTGTCCTCTCTCCTCCTACTTCCTCCTCTTCCTCTGCCCCGTGCCAAGTCCTCCAGCATCTTCCCTCCTCCTTCCTCACCCTCTTCTTCCTCTCCCTCCCCTCCTGCCACGATCAAATCACTTGTGGCATTTTATCCCTATTGCCGTCCCCGTCCCCCCAGTGTGAACATCAGTAAGGTTAAAATGCCATGGAGAGTAGTGGGAACTTCAGTTCAGTATCACATTATCGAATCTTCCCCTGATCTACTTGGTACAAAAACATGAGTGCGAATGAGGTCATAATCTGCAAATTGGCATGGAAGTGTTCCTTTTTCAGAGGCGTTTTGCACTTGCTCGGGAAGCACTTTGCCTTTTTTTCAGTAGGAAGGAAGATGTTTTCCTTTGGAAAGGAATTCTGGATTTATTTAAAGATGTTCCCAGTTTTATTTCATTTTTGAAAAAAAGTGGTGATCCCATAAAGATTAGAAGTTCCACAGAGTGAGGTCTACCAAAGAGTCATTGTATTTTCTATGTGGAAGAGGGGCCTCCCTGTGATCACACACTGTGTTTCTGATAAAAGATAGCACTTGAAAAAATGAAAATATGCACAAAAATTACACTGGTCAACTAAAGCCAAGTAATAGGCAAGTCAAATGCCAAATGTACGTATGCCTTAAAGGGTTCCTGTGCTGTTTCCTTTATCCTGCCATTTGGAGGTGGGGAGGCACTCTGCCTCTTTAAAAGCAGCCTCTTTTGTATGCTGTAGCTGCAGTAAGCTTGGCTCTGGGCTCCTGCCCTCGTGTCCAACTGCAAAGCAAACGAAAAGACATTTCCCTTGTTTGGTTTCTCTGTTCCAGCAGCCACACAATGGAGCCTTGTTGTGTCAGGAGCTCTGTTCTCTCTGGAGTAGGCTCCAGGCTGGGACTAAGGTTCACACTCCCAACTGTGGGGCTGTTTCCCATAAGGACTAGTTTCCCCACTCTATCCACATGTAGAGAAGCTTTTAAGTGGAAAAGTGCCTGCTCCCAAATTTTGTTTCCTTGGCTGACTAGGTTGATGGTTCTCCACTGGGTCATATAACCCTCTCTGTCAGGCTTGAATGATGTGAGGATTGTATAAGCTACCCCATGCCATACTGGCCCCATCTGAAGCCAACTGAATCAGCAAAAATCCTGGCAGGATCAACCCAAATCACTCCTGTCTGTCTGCAGGGACCAAAATATAATGGAAGGCAGCATTGCTTAGATTCTTCCATTGGTATTTGGGGAATGTCTGTCTCAATGCTAGCTGTAGATGTGAGAACCCACTGAACACTATGCTGTTGTACAGATGTAGGCTAGCATTCTGGTTCACCACTGCTCCCACATCCCCTGCTACTATGTGTAGTAGCCACATTCCTCTGCTGTGTGGTTTGCTGGGCACTGAGTATAATTCTTCTTCTTACTAGAAAGTGCTGGCTAACTTTGTCCTCTCTAGGTCAGGTATGAGCAAAGTGCATCCCTCTTAGTGCTGTGGAACTACAACTCCCATCATGTCTCCCCCTTGGCTATGCTGGCTTGGATTGATGGGAACTGCAGTTCTGAGGCATCTAGGGATGACACACTTCGCTTGTCTCTGCTGTAGGTAATTCTATTTTGCTTGGGATTCTGTTCTGAAAGTGATCTGCCATCTGTGCACCTTTCCTCTGTGACCTGCCATTAGTGTGTGTGGCCAGTAGCTGCAGCAAAATCTAGATTCAACCCCACCACACTTGCCCACTGAAGATGTGTGCACAGGACTGCAGTTTGGCCTTTTGTTTTTTGATACTTGTGGAAGAAGCACACTGGCAGCCCCACTTAACACTGGAGAATTGAGGCTGTCTTTTAAGATTCTTATTTTGACATTATTTAGACTTTTTGTTAGCCAAATTCCAAATGCATTTACAATATTGCAATGTTAAAACTCACAAAATACAGCAAAGTCAATAAAACAAAATAAAACAGTGACAAAACAATAAAATATTCCATTAAAGTGCTAGGAGTTGATGTTCTATAGAATCATAGAGCTGGAAGAGACCGCATGGGCCATCCAGTCCAACCCCCTGCCATGCAGGAAATCCAAATCAAAGCATCCCCAACAGATGGCCATCCAGCCTCTGCTTGAAGACCTCCAAGGAAGGAGAATCCACTACACTCTGAGGAAGTGTGTTCCACTGTCGAACAGCCCTTACTGTCAGGAAGTTCTTCCTAATGTTGAGGTAGAATCTCTTTTCCTGGAGCTTGCATCCATTGTTCTGGGTCCTGTTCTCTGGAGCAGCAGAAAACAAGCTTGCTCCCTCCTCAATATGACATCCTTTCACATATTTAAACAGGGCTATCATATCACCTCTTAACCTTCTCTTCTCCAGGCTAAACATCCCCAACTCCCTGAGTCGTTCCTCATAGGGCAAGGTTTCCAGACCTTTCACCATTTTAGTCGCCCTCCTCTGGACACGCTCCAGTTTCTCAATGTCCTTTTTGAATTGTGGTGCCCAGAATTGGACACAATATTCCAGGTGGGGCCTGACCAGAGCAGAATACAGTGGCACAATTTGGTCACATGGTTTCTAGTGTTTCTAAAGAGTAGTGTTTTTTTTTTGCACAAAGTACTTCATCACCTACAGCAGTGATTCCCAACCTGTGGGTTGGGACCCCTTTGGGGGTCGAATAACCCTTTCACAGGGGTCACCTAAGACCATTGGAAAACACATATTTGCATGTAGCAACGAAAATAATTGTATGGTTGGGGGTCACCACAACATGAGGAATTGTATTAAAGGGTTGTGGTATTGGGAAGGTTGGGAACCACTGACCTACAGACTTACTTGTATTAGCCATTGCTTCCCCCATCCCTCCTGGTGTATGTGAGGTTTTCATAAATATGCACAGAAGTGTAGGCTCAGAGTCTGATACAGAAGCAGCATATAAGCTAGCAAGACTTAGTAATGGGAGAGGGAGCTCCTGGGCCATTTGACTGTCAGTTGAAGAAGGGACAGTTTTATTGCATGCTGGTTCTCCTGACATTGTAACTGCTCTGAGGGATGAAATTGTGTCTGCTGAAATTCTCCCTTTAAAGGAGCTTTCGAATATAAAAAGTCAGTCTCTTACGGAATCTGACCTGCTTCTTCACTCTTAGGAATATATCTTAAGAATTCTGCTGATGCTTTATCTGTGACTGCACTGGCCTGCTTAGTGACTTCAATGCATTTTAATTGCTTTTCCTTCTCTTAAAACAACATACTTCTTTCCTCTCTCATTCATGTTCCAAGCAGGTTTTTCATTTGTATTATTAGCATTGCATTCAATGTGTGCTGTCATGGCTCGTGATCTAATGCAGGCTCCTGTAGCCTCATATGAAAAAACTCAGTATAGCAGTTCTATTCTTATGTGTAACAAGGAAGCAATGGAGAAAATGTGATGCCACTGGCCATTCCAGCTGGGGAATTCTGAGAGCTGTAGTCCAAATAAATAAATAAAATTTCAAAACTTTGCATACTGTTTGATGTTTAAATCTAAGTTGTATGAGAGGCAGATTGGCTTATCATATAAATACATCCATTGTATGTAATTCATTCTTTCCTTTGCAGTACCCAGCGACCTGACCCCTGAGGAGTGCCAGGAGCTTGAGAACATCCGTCGACGCAAGCAGGAGCTGCTGGCAGACATACAGGTGTGTTGGGTCAGGATGAGAGTAGAGAAATGAGTGGCATATGGAAAGATTGGAGATAGATGACAGGGCATGTGCTGTGTATGCATTACAGAAAGTCCAAGCCTCTTAACTTCCTAACATCTCCAGGTAGGAAAAGGTGAAGGGCAATATCTCCAAACCCTGGGGGATCACTGCCAGAAGGAGCTGGATTTTTTTTTTATAAGGCAGCAGCTTACATAAGAAACCAAATAATTATCACATCACTGGGAGTTTTATGTATCTCATTACCACAGCAGTAATTTTCACTATCTTCAAATCTCCCTCTCTGGTCAGAGAAAGTTCAGTGGTTATTCTGTCACTTCTAGGCAAGTGCTGATTCATTATGGTTGCTCCCTCCCACTACCTTTTGAAGTATTGCCATGGGTCAGCCCAGAAAAAGTGAAATAAAAATAAAGGAATATTTTTGGGCATGCATAGTGTTCCTTTTCTTTGCCTCAGGTAATAACAGTCAGCCCCTCAGCATCTTGGATTAGCAGCAAACAATTCTTGTTGGCATTGCTCTGTTTGGAAAGGAAGCACTGGAATCTCCCACCTCCCTCCCCTAGAAAGATTCTCTGTATGTCAGCCTGGATGGTTTACACAGCAGGGGCTTGGGCACATGTCATTACAGATCAGCAAGGAGCATGGTTCTGGCCATTCTAACAAGGTAAGGGAGGGGCGAGAAAATAGCCGGAGGGCCCGGTTAGCCAGTGGGGTACCTGTATCTAAACATTAAGCTGGTGATGAGGGAAATCCCCCTTCCTGTTTCTAACCCTGGCCTGTCAGGTTGATGCACCTTATGGGCCTGATAAGATAGAGGTAGGTCTTGGGGTATTAGCTTTCTACTTCTGCACTTGCTCTTGTAGTGCAACTTGCCACCTGCTATCCAGCTTTTGTATGCCTATTAAGGTACAGGATAATCACTTAACGTGTGTGTCATTCTTCAGGAAGGTGACATGTCTTCCTAAGTAATACTCCTCTTTGCATCACAGTTATTGCATTCTCCATTACCCAGTTAGACCCATCCACTTGGTTCTGGGACTGGCTTCCTTTCTTTGGGTCAACTTGCTTATAGGTCCTGTGCTTGGCAGGGATACTCATAAATCCCATCAACAATAAATAAGGCAGCATCAGCAACAGCAGCTAATCACTGCCATATGCTGGAGTCCTAATGAGATTAACCCAGTAATTGTGTTAGCCCCAGGGGCTTGCTCTTCCTTCCTTCCTAGAAGAGCTCAGTATGTCTTCCTACAGATTGGCATCACAGCCTAATTTGTTTCAGTTCCAATACTGGCAGACATCTCTCTATCTTTGTCCTAGGGCCATGGCTGCAAGCAGCAGGCTTTGGCTGCCACTTTTGACCAGTGAAGTGTCTGAAGTGGGGAACAAGGTTTTCTGCTTAAGTGGGAGGAGAAGATTGGTTTGTTAGATCTGTGAATGCAACCTCCCCCCCCCCCCATGTATCCATTCAGCAGACTTTTGAGTCTTGGTGGTGTTGTCTTGGCAAGTCTTTCTAGTGATCTGTAGATGGCAGTGGAGGAAATATTTATCTTTCCTTATCTCTTATCCCCCCTGTGCCCCAATCATTTACCACCATCCAGCCTGGATTAATGAGGTTGGGGAAAGGCATATAGGTCAGATGAGGCTTGGGGGGCAATAGAGACATTTTAAAAAAAAACAAACCTATTCTTTCCAACCCTTCCAGATGATCAGGAACATCAGTTCATTTCTTTCTCATTCTTTTTTCCCCTTTCCCCCTCTTCTTCCAGCGTTTGAAAGATGAGATAGCAGAGGTGACTAATGAAATCGAGAACCTGGGCTCCACAGAAGAGAGGTGAGTTGTGCTTCTTTTAGAGAGGTGTTGAAAGTGAAAATTAGAGTTCTGGTTTTCACTACCTTATTATGAGAGTGTTTACTGAAATGAATTAAGCAATCAGACTGTCAAAACCTCTACACCAGAACTGAAAGAAATTCTGGTGTGAATGGATGTTTAGGGTCAAATATGCCCATTGAAATGGAAGTGTCCACTTTTTCAAGGAGGCCAATGTGTAAGTTTTTGTGCCAGCTGCAGATTGCACTTAGCCCATGCTGAGCATAAAACAATACTCAAACATAACTATTTGTATTTGTAATATGTGTATATCTTATCCTTTTAAACTGTATGTATGTCCTTTTAAATTGAGATGTATTTTAACTGATGTGGTATGTATGTTAATTGTTGTTGTTCCCCACTTCAATCCATGAGGCAAGAAATCATCATCATCATCATCATCATCATCATCATCATCATCATCATCAAGTGTTTGTATGCAATTACACAGTAATATATTTTGACCTCTTCTGCATTTGTTCCATTTGTCTTACGGAACAAGACACCTTTGGTCTGGATCCCTTTACAGTTATGTTCAGAATTGAAATGTTCTTCTTAGCTGTATTGTTCAAGGCAGAGGTTTTGCTTATGTTTAGCACATATGGGCTGTGCCTTAGGCCTGTCAAGAAGCTGAGGAAAATCATGTCTATTGTTGGGATGAATAAGTGACCATGTATTAAGAGTGTGCATGGCTAGCTATAGTGCTCAGGCATGTATGTAGCATCATGGGTCTTAGTATCATCAGAGGATCTTTGGTTCTGACCAGTTCCCCAAATGTTTCTAGGTCTCACTTTGTCCTCACTTCACTCTCCACAATTTTTTAATGCTGGTTTTGTTTCCCTTCTGGCAGCAGGTTCTCTGTCTCAGGCTGTTACGCTGAACGGGGGGCAGATGGAGTCGCCAGCAGATTAGGTGGTCTCAATTGTCAATGGAAACTGACATGTGTAATCTCTTTCAATCATTCAGTATAGTTTCCCTTCCTCCTCCCAGCAGAGGCCAGGCCCTCATGATGCAGGGCAACCCAAAAGGGTTTTGCTTCTTCCCACGTCTTACTCTGACCGGGCAACTGGAGTATCACCCAGAAACCTGCCTGCTAGTTTGTGCCAGTTCCCTGTCACAGGCTCCATTTTAGTTCTGGGAGACTTTTGTATCTTACCATATTCAACTGGAGCTAAGATGATCTATATGCACCAAACTTACATAAAATACCTTTAACATAACTTTAACTTAAAATGATGAACCCCCAAATGATCGCTGATGGGGTGGACACATCTGCCTCCCTGCAGCTTGCTCAGTTATTTGATGATGATGATGATGATGATGATGATGATGATGATAATAATAATAATACATTTTATTTATGTTTCCCCACCTCTCCCATAGGATCGAAGCGGGGTTACAGACTATTAAAAAACATTACAAACAACCTCATGAATAAAATCCATTAGTATAAAAACCTCTAAAAACAATCATACAACATAGATATCCAGGGTAGGCAGAGAATCGATGGCATCAGAGATTGATTTAAGCAATCAAAGAAGCCCAGTCAGTGGCAAATGTAATTTTTTATATTTTCCCTTTAGCTACTATAGTTCCACAGGTCAGTTTTTCTGAAAGGGTAATTCTCCTCACATGGTTTAGCCAATTTTGGTCAGACAAAAGGCATTGTGCAACTATCTCATCTTTACTTTCTTCTCAGATTTTCTGTAGAATTAAAAAAAAACAGGAAGAATTGAGAGAATACAGGAGGGTTACAAACTAAAGATTTTTTTTTAAAATGTAGACATCACTAAAACATCTGTGGATGAGGCAGGGGAATTGCAAAAGTATTTTAAACATGTCATAGAGAGGACAAAAAGAAAGTAGGTGAGGGGATTTTACCATGTTTCCGGACCTGAAATTAGAGCCCAGTCAGTGTCCAGAAGTTTCAGGAGGCCAGAACCATGGTAAATTCCCCCCACTCCCAATATATTGTTTAAGACATTTGGGAGCAAAACAGTTGCCCGCCTGAATCTTCAGACTGTTCTTTAGTGATGGAATTGGAGAGGAATCTCATCAAACCTTTTGTGCCATTTAGGAAAACGATGCAGAGAAACAAGCAAGTGGCAATGGGAAGAAAGAAATTCAATATGGATCCCAAAAAGGTAACCAGTGTGGACTTAACTGTGCTGCTGACAGCAGTTAAGTTCCAGGAATGAATGCAAGGCCCTCTACTGCAGGCAAGGTTAAAGGGTCTGATCACAAACTGTGCTGGCATTTTCTTGCCCAATTTGTTTGTGTGTGCCCCCCCCCCCCATTTTGTCTCATGTATGTATGCTCCCTCACTTTCTCTCTCTCTTTCCCCAGTGTATTCTGGCTTCCTCCTTCCCGCTCCGGTATTCTCTTTCCTATTCAGGGGAAGCAAGTGTGCTGGTGCCATCCCTAAAACTTTCAAGTGGGCTTTAAATTTTTAATCTTGAATTAACTAGCACTTTTAACAAACAATCCAGGCTCATGCTGGAAATGCCAGGATGGCAGATTTACCTCTGCAGAAGGGGTAACATAGTGGTTTGTATGTGATCTAGAAGGTCCCTAGTTTATATCTTCTTTCAATTACAATACTCTAGGCTCCTTTTCATACTGGAGAGAAGTGACCAGTGGGGTCCCACAGGGCTCTGTCCTGGGGCCAATGTTATTCAACATCTTTATCAATGACTTGGATGACAGAATTGGGAGCATACTCATCAAATTTGCAGATGACACCAAATTAGGAGGACTAGCGAATACTCCAGAGGACAGAATCAAAATTCAAAATGACCTGAATAGACTAGAAAGCTGGGCCAAAAACTAACAAAATGAAATTCAACACGGAGAAATGTAAGGTACTGCACTTAGGGCGGAAAACTAAAATGCAGATACAGGAAGGGGGGCACCTGGCTGACCAAGACTACATGTGAAAGGGATCTGGGAGTCCAAGTAGTCCACAAGTTGAACATGAATCAACAGTGTGACGTGGCAGCTAAAAAGGCCAATGCAATTTTAGGCTGCATCAATAAAAGTATAGTGTCTAAATCAAGAGAAGTAATAGTGCCACTAAATTCTGCTTTGGTCAGGCTCCGCCTGGAATATTGTGTCTAGTTCTGGGCACCACAATTCAAAAAGGACATTGAGAAACTGGAGCATGTCCAAAGGAGGGCGACTAAAATGGTGAAGAGTCTGGAAACCATGCCCTATGAGGAACGACTTAGGGAGCTGGGGATGTTTAGCCTGGAGAAAAGAAGGTTAAAAGATGATATGATAACCCTGTTTAAATATTTGAAGGGATGTCATATTGAGGGAGCAACCTTGTTTTCTGCTGCTCCAGAGAACAGGACCCGGAACAATGGATGTAAGCTACAGGAAAAGAGATTCTACCTCAACATGAGGAGGAACTTCCTGACAGTAAGGGCTGTTCGACAGCGGAACACACTCCCTCGGAGTGTAGTGGATTCTCCTTCCTTGGAGGTCTTCAAGCAGAGGCTGGATGGCCATCTGTTGGGATGCTTTGATTGAGATTTCTTTCATGGCAGGGGGTTGGACTGGATGTCCCTTGTGGTCTCTTCCAACTCTACAGTTCTATGATTCTTTGATTCTTCAGTGGTATGAGGCAAGTCACTACTCCCTTGGTCCTTGACCACTTCTCCTGGATCACTTGTAACATGGCCTGCCTTCCATTCTATTGCAGGGATTCAGATAATATATGTAATATACATGGCCATTTAAAATATCCTCTATATGTATTACAGATGTCTTGTATTTCCATGCCTCTTATCAAGTGCCAGAGGAATCAAGAGGGACACTTAATTCTTTGTGTTGTGCTTGCAGGGGATCCAGTTCCTGATAGAGAATGATCTGTTGAAGAACACACGTGATGACATTGCCCAGTTTCTCTACAAGGGGGAAGGACTCAACAAGACTGCCATTGGTGACTATCTGGGTGAAAGGTAATTGAGAGGGAGACCTGGGCTTTGGCATGACATTCAGCCTTCTCTCACAGCAACTCTGTCACTTCATCTTGATTCCTGTGCCTCAGCAACATTCATCAAGAGATCATTACATGGGGAATTTCAAGAGAAGACATGCAAGTTTCACTTTCCCCTGCTTTGTGACTACATCATTTGGGACTTCTAGCATCCATACCCAGCCTGGAGAGTTTCTGTGACTCAGCTGTTTTTAACTAATTCTGGCTGGGTGAAGAGCTAGAAAAAAATGGCAGATGGGACTGTGATTTTTAAAAAACTGTTTAGGGCGGAAATTTTATTGTCTCTAGCTGGGCAGTGTTTGGCAATGTTCTTCCAAAGCTGCCTTAACACTGCTTAACATCTAGAGCTTTACAACAGCTAGTCTGTGCTGTTGGCCATGTAATGTACTTGTGGAAGCTCCTCAGGTGCTAGGGTACATTCAAATGTTCATTGATTCAGCACCTTATTGTTGTTTAGCTTGTGTAGGGAGAAACTGTAACTCAGTAGTAAGCAACAAATGTTTTTTACATAAGGTCCCAGCTTCACTCCCTCACTATTCTAACTAAAAGGAGCAGGAGATGGGAGTGGTTCCTAACTGCAGCTCTGGACAGCACTGCTGGTCAGTGTAGTATAGTACTGAGTTAAACAGATTCATGGTCTGATGTGGTATAAGCAGCTTCCTGTGATCAAGAAAGCAGAGGACATCTATTGATTTTAGCAGACACTGTCTAGTAAGCTTTGTGTGTTAGGTAACTTTATGTAATGGTTATCGCTTCTCGGCCTTTTGGCTAAGATCAAGTGTAGTGTAGTGTGTGTGTGTGTGTGTGTGTGTGTGTATGTATGTATTTAATGGCTGAATTGCTTACTCATATGTTTCATTCTGTTCTTCTTCCTTACTGAAGAGATGATTTCAATATCCAGGTGCTGCACTCATTTGTGGAGCTGCATGAGTTTACTGACCTCAACCTTGTACAGGCATTGCGGTGAGTGACAATAGTGGTGGTGGTTGCAGAGCTATAGTTGAATTTTCCATTTTCCCTATTGCTTGCTGCACCAAAGAACTTGGTCTGTGAAGGCAAGAAATACTATAAGTGTGGGCTATGGGGCTACCTTGGAAAGATGACAACTATTTCTTGGGAGCAAAAAACAAACAACTTCATTTATATACTGCTTCATACTGAACTAACAATGTCTAAGTGGTTTACAACTGTAAGCTAATTGCCCCCAACAATCTGGGTACTCATTTTAGTGACCTTGGAAGGATGCAAGCCTGAGTTGAGCTTCAGCCCTTTCGCTGGTATTGAACTTGCAACTTCATGGTTTTGAGTGAGTGACTGCAGAGCAGGCATTTAACCACTGTGCCACCAGGGCTCCTCCAAGGTGCAGAGCTGGGAGTGTACGTTTCCACTGTATCTAGCAGTATGTTCACTCACTGATTTTATTTATGTGGCTTCCTTGCTCACAGCCTTACCTGGGCACATTCTTAGTTTTTTTGTGATTCCTACAGGCAGTTCCTTTGGAGCTTCCGGCTGCCGGGGGAAGCACAGAAGATTGACCGGATGATGGAAGCATTTGCACAACGCTACTGTCAGTGTAACCCCGGTGTTTTCCAGTCAACAGGTTTGTGATTTGTCATCCTATACTGTCTAAGCTTTAGTAGGGTGGGACAGAATTTTCCTTAGGGTGACAAGATTTCTAGCACAGTTGTCTTCTGGCTTTCACTGCCAAATCCTCTAGCTTGTTGCTGAGAAGTGGAGAACCCAGACTACTGGACTGTATGAAATGTGAAGTGGAGAGATTTAAAAAAAACCAAAAACAAACAAAAAAAAAAAACAACCCCACTTTTGTTCCAATTGAGGTGATTTGAGAGTGCACCCTGTCCCTAAAGGTGAATAACAATCCAGGAAATACTGAGCTTTCATTATGGGGCTTAATGATGCTATTCAGGATATTTCTTATTTATAAGATTTGTGTGCTACCTTATAACATAAAGCAGTTTACAGTAAACGGGTATAAAATATATTCACTTAGAAACAAAGAGGCCACAAAGATGGCACCCCATGAATTTTTTTCCACAAGTAGGTTGTTGCTAATGAAAAGGTCTTCTCCCTAGCAATTACCTGCCTCACTTTATTTGGCACACACACTTGCACCATGCCATCTGAAAAAGATAATAAAGCTTGGGTGTACATATATGGGACAGAATAGTCTTTCAGGTTGCCTAGTCCCAAGCCCTTTATGATTTTTAAGCTCAGAACCAGCACTTCAGTGTAAATCTAAGCAAGGCCAAATAGCATAGAGTTTGACTTAAAGCTTTATAATGGAATTGAAAGGATAGTCTATATGATGTTTATTCCCTCTTGCCTCTTTATCACTTTCCACCCCAGATACCTGTTATGTGCTCTCTTTTGCAATCATCATGCTGAACACCAGCCTGCATAACCCCAATGTCAAAGACAAGCCAAGTGTGGAGCGCTTTATTGCCATGAACCGTGGTATCAATGATGGTGGGGACCTGCCTGAGGAACTTCTCAGGGTAAGCTTTGTGGAAAGGGAGAAGAAGGAGTAACATTCTGAAAATAGAGGTTGGATGCTGACTGGGGGAGCAGGAAGAATGAGCTCATAGGATGCTAGCTTATAACAAGCTAGACTGTTTGTCTGCTATTTTTCTGTCTGTTTGGCAGTGACACCCCAGAGTATCAGAGAGTGAGCTTTCATTCCTCCTGCTACCAGCTCCTTCTAACTGGAAAAGCCAGGGACTGAATCTTCAGCATGTGAATCCTGTGCTCTCCTATTACTGAGTCAAGATTTCTTCTCATCCTGTCACCTAGAATTAGAAACCAGGCTTGCAGAGAATGAGGAAGTTGTGCAAGTCCTTGCTGTGGAAATAACCTATCTTGTGTTTCTCTACCAGAATCTCTATGAGAGCATAAAAAATGAACCTTTCAAAATTCCAGAGGATGATGGTAATGACTTGACTCACACGTTCTTCAATCCGGATCGTGAAGGCTGGCTTTTGAAGCTTGGTGAGTACTTCTGCACAAAACAAAGCCTGCACCACAGGGAGCAGGACTGCTGTTGCCAGGCATGGGCTGCAGGGAAGCATGGAGCTCTGCAGGAGCCTGGTGACTTCTCTTTGCATGGGTTTTGGTGACCACATACAGTCCAGAACCAAGTACCTGCTACAGAACTTGGGAAACTTCAGATCATCCTAAGAGCAGCTTATCCAGCAAGGACAGTCTTGGTTGTGGTTCTGGCTAATTTCTTGTGGTTCTCATTAACCTGTGTATGGTCAAACCAGTTTTTTGGGGGAGGCAGAACATGAAGTGGGAAAGACATCTTAGTTCTGTGGGCCCAAGGATCAAACAAAATCAGGTTTCCATTGGTTCCAAGATCATGACTTACAACTGTTTGAGCAAAAGTTCAAGTTATTGTCTATGGTGCCATGCTTCTCACATCCACATTGCAGGCTAGTCTCTGGCATCGCCTCACGCATCCCACGCACTGGCAGTGTATGCATGGCATCTGCGAGGCATTCACCAGTCCTCTTTATGCAGCCCTTGGCCGCCCTCCTCCTGCTCACTCAAGAGTTGTCAGTGATCTTCCCAGGATTTGGCTGGAGCAAGTTCCCCAGCTGGTTTGTTTGTTTTTTCCCTGCTTTAGGGCTCTCAAATCTCTTGGAATCTGCAAATCAAATTTGAAAACTCAAATCCTCTGAATATTCAAATTTGCTGTGTCTGAATCACTAATAAAATGCAGCTAATGGAATCATTCATCTGTGAATGTAACCTTTCTGATATTGCTTTGAGACTTTTATGAACAAATCAAAACAGATGTTATGATTCTAAGCAGAAACATGCACACCCCATTCAGTTTTGACAAATGATGTTTGAGCTGAGACTTTGATACTGAGTTTGAATCTTCACATTTTATATTGCCTGCTTTCTGTTCTTTTCAGCCAAAACTGTGCCACACATGACTATAGATTGTTATATATTGTGTTATAAGACAAGAAACAGGCTGTACAATGTGATGCTACAACTGGAACTAGGTTTGCTCACACTACAAACCAGGCTGGGCCACTTAAGAACAGCCATTAAGAGCATCGACATACTGAGAGAACATTTTAAAGAAGGGTTGGACAAAGTATGACCTACCAGATATTGCTGAACCACAGTTTTTGACCAGCCCCAGCCAGTGTAGCCAGTGGTGAAGAATACTGGGAGTAGCACTCCAACAACTACTGAAGGGGCATGCTTTGCTCATGCCTCTTTCAAATGTTATAGACTTAGTAGGTACCAAATACAGGATTACTTGAAATCACGGTTGCATTCTACTGTAGTGCTCTTGTAGCATTTATTTTATGGCTGGCTGGGCAACCAAAGTGTCCAATTTTTTATGATAGGAGCAAGCTGCTGCCCTCCAGATAATATACTCCATTCCCAACAGCCCCAGCATGCTAAATAGAAGTGATGAGTCTTGTACTATACCAGTATCTAGAGAGATCCTTTCTGGACCCCCCCACCCAGTGAATTCAAAATCTTGCACATATTCAAGCCCTATAGGCTTGAATGGGGTGTGTGCATGTGGATTGTGTGCCATGGCCATGCGCCTCATTCAGGTTAATAGTAGTTGCAACGGTATTTGTAAAAGGTATTCAGTGAGAAGAGAAAGCACAAAGAGGAGCACTTTATTTCAAATTTGGGTGGCTCTTATCTATGTCTGTAGTTTTTCAAATCTGAATAGAAGGCAATATAATTTGATTTCTTCCACTCAGCCATGCTCCAAATATACTCTTTCAAAACAGGGTCTTATCACCCCATAAACATGAAAAAAAATTTAATCCCAATTCTTCTTCCTCTTTCTCCTTCTGACCACCATTTTGTAAAAGCAATGACACTTGGGACATGTAGCCTTCAAGTTGTCTCTTACTTACTGTGACCCTAAGGTCATGGAGTTTTCTTGTTCAGAGGGGATTTGCTTTTGCCTTCCTCCGAGGTTGAGAGAGTGTGACTTGTGACTTGCCTGAGATCACTCAGTGGGTTTTCATGGCTGAGTGGGGTTTAAAACTCTGATCGCCAGAGTCATAGTCCAGTGTTCAAGCCACTACACCTCAATGGCAAGCATGTTTGGATTCAGAAAGCCATTCATATAAATAAGTTATGTGTTCAGTATTATCTTGATGTGTATAATAAAAGCTTATGGGGAATACAGTGCACCCATGTCATACCTGAGTGCACCATATTCAGCTTTCAGATTATGCTGAAGCTGTGCACCAAAAGAAGCAGTGGCACATGTACCATACTGTGCTGCATGCACGAGCCCCATTGTTTGCAATGGGGCTAGAGCATACATGATATTTCCCTTATGCTAGGGGATCTGGAATGGATCCCTGCGTAAAGGAAGGACCAACTGTACAATAAAACCAGATGCATGTTGATCCAACATGCTGCTTCCATTCAGACTTGACCTTGGAGTGATTCTTATGTTTTGAAAGACTAAGCTAATGACATAATTGAAATATTTATGTCTGGGTAACCATAGGTAATGGAGAGAACAAGACTGTACTATAGTCAAGATGGATATCAGAAAGGATACACAGGATACCATATATCATAGCTGGCAGTGACTTTTTAATATCTTCTTAGTAGAGGAAAGGGGGTCACTGTAGATCTTTACCTTCTAGTAAAACAAAACTTGTCTGTAATAAACAGGAATGAGCAATAGCCAGTGAGATTCAAACTTTCAACAATTTTGTGTCCCAGTTGAGCAAACATTCTTCAGGGGTGTCTTGGTGTGTGTCTGTCTTGCATAAGAACATGGCTGTTGGATTTTGATGATTTTTTTTAAAAAAAAATGCAGCTCAGATCCTTCAGATATATTAATGCAATGGGTCCAAATGTTGCATTAAAAATCAATTTCTACATGACCTCCTACTTTGGGGATTCATCCTGTTGCTACTATTTCTTGAGAGCAATTGAGGGTAGTGAAACAAAGAGCTTTGAGGCCTTTTCCTAGGGAAATGTGCGGGGCCTTCAATCTGGATGCAATTGTTTCAACTAGGGATCACTCTAGACTGGAACTTTATGTAAATTAGGTCCCTTGGTTTGCAAGACTGTCCTTTGGCCCAAGATCATAAGGGACAGCACTTTCAGAAGATTTCTTCAATCACTAAATGTACAGTATAAGGGATTTCCCAGCATTGCTGCCTGTACCGTTTGTCAAAAAGCAGTTATTGTTAGATAGTTTTATTAATCTTCTCAGGGTTTAGGACTACCCACAATGTCATTCTGATAAGTCCTAATAAAGAAAATGGAAGATAAGGAAAGAAGTGGCTAAGAACACTAAAACCATTGTAACTATGAATACTTGAGAATGAGATGGTAACCACCAGTGGTGATTCTTCATGTGGTCAGGATCTTGCAGACATGGTTCTTGCCTGTACCCTGGCTGAATCCTTTTGCCTTTGATGATGCATGCCACCCTGACATTACCCCCATGTCCTGGTTGCAGGCCATTTTAATACCTATCACCTGCCCTGGCATTAAATTGATAAATTGTCCAGACAGAGGCTTCTGTGGCATGCATGTTCATGATGCTGCCAATAATTCCTCGTAGTTAGGAATGGGGGTGAACGTTTCTGCCAGAGGCTGCTGCATTTTTGTCTGTGGCATGCTGGTGACCCCAAAAGCTTTAGAGTAGGCCTGGTCCTTCTGCATATTCTGGTGGAAAGGATGGCCTGCATTATTAATGGGAGAGATATTGGCATCCTCTCAAGTTGTGTCTACCCTCCAACCCTTCTGCCATTGCTCAAAACCCTTTAGCTTGGGCAGCACCCCATGCAATTGGGGGTGTATGCTGTGAGCAAATTTGGAAGTTCTTTGTTTTTTAATTTTCTTTTTTCCCTCATTTTGTATGTTTCCATGATTTTGGCTCTGCCTTTCCCTGTCCCCCAAACTCCAGGAGGTACGTACCCCCATATCCCCTTGCTAGCTTCGCTGGGGGCTAGGGGTGTCCTGCAGTGCTTCTTTATTTTTCTGTTCTCTTTATTTTGAATTGCTGGTGATACATTAGTCATTGCTGCTCTTGCCACTGTTGCTGTCTGGCTGCACAGTCCCTGGGGAACTGGGCAAGATGTGGGGTGGTTTGAGGGGTTGCGGGCACACAGGAGTATCTGTGGCCTGCATGGCACAAGAACAAACAAACCAACAGATAAAAAGAGCAAGAAGTTCCCAAAGTCATGCCTGCATCTGGCAATTGCCTTCTCCTCTGTTTGGTCAACATCTAGGCCAGGCATGGACAACTGTGGATTCCAGGATGTTTTTGGGTAACAGCCCCTATTAGCCCTAGCCATTATTGCTAATGGTGAGAGATTGTATGAGTTTCAGCCCAGAAACATTTGGAGGGTCATACTTGCACACCTCTGGCTTATGTCTGAATCAACCATTTACTTATTATTTATTAAAATATTCATATCCCAGGACTAGGATAATTCCCACCTGAGAATTTCCTAGAATGAGACCTGTAGCTAGTGCTAGTGAAATATGAGATAGGAAGATTACAACACCATTATTTGCTAAGCAGCTTGCTATCAGGTTATATAGCCCATTTGCAAATTTATCATGTGATCAAGTTCCAATGCAGAGAAAGCACCTACATATGTGGGGGCTTTTTTTCTTACTGTAGAGGCTGCTGAGCCTTACTTTGTCTGTCTTGTTACTCCAAAGGGCCATTTCCACATGCTGTAGTTCAGCCACAGTGACAGCATAGCTCTCCTTGATCCCACCAGAAGATGTGGCTTCTTCTTTGCCAGAGAGTCCAGCTCTTTCACTGCCATGCATCCAACAGCTAAGTTAACTGCACTTCTCCACCACAGCAAACACTGTGTTTTACAATGGCAGGGCCATGCAGCTGTTTTAGGAGAATTAGTACCTGTTGGATAGTGCTCCCTATATCACTGTAAGGGACATCACAGTACTCCCTGGCCTCCACAATTTAGAAAAGTTACATTTTGGGAGCAGCTTCCCAAATCCTCCCAACTAGCATGGCCAGTAATCATGTTGGCTGCAGGTTTGGGAGCATAGTGGTTCAAAAAAGTAACTTTTCAATGCTCCCCCCATACATACAGAATTTTGAATGCCCCATCAGTCTTCAAGTACTTTTCCCCTGACCTTTTCTTTTCTTCACAAGCTGTGCTGCTCTATGCCCAGTGCTTTACCCGCAGTGATAGTTCAAGAAGCTAAGCTTGCTGCTAAAGGTACCACAGTTGTTGGTTTCTAAAGCATGTTCCTTCTGCAGCTTAAAAATTCACAAGTGTGGCTACCTTCAGCAGCAACATTAGCATCTTGTACTATCATAGGGGATTGGACTGGATGGCCCTTGTGGTCTCTTCCAACTCTATGATTCTAATTTTATCTTCATGGTGAAGGATCCTTTTTGCATTTATGTTAAGCATTGGTTTGAGTGATGCTGATTATTTTGCATAAGATTCAAATGAAATAAATGTTTGATTGGCAGCACCTACAATCTTTAAAAAAACCACACTGAGTTCCATCAAAATGGAGCAAAGCCAGCAGTCTTCCCCTGGAAAACTGAAGTTTGCTGCTTGTTTCCCAACTTGCATGAAGACTTTTGTAATGTCAAATTAATTTTAAATACTAAGTTTGTTCAAAATTATTTTGCAATTTTGCAAAATTTTACTAGAGCCAAAAATACAGAAATCCAAAGTATTTGTTCAAGAAGTACCTGAAGCTGACAAGTTAGGTTCAGAAATTTACTGTGTTCTTTGTTTTGGTTAGATACAGCTAGATTTTGTGATCAAGTATGTGGATTTGTATAACCTAACCGGCAGATAGACAAACTATAAATTCTGCTATAATTAAATATTGTATTAATTATGGTATAATTAAATTATAGTATAATATGCCACTTTTCATTAAAATAAAGAAATGCCAAAGTCACATGATAGAAGAATATTAAAACAAAGAAGCCCAGTAATTAACAAAGTCCTTCATCTGAAGAAGCCCTTGTCAAAGATGCTGCCTGTTTAACAGAGACTAATATAATATTAATTCTGTTTAAACTGGTGTTTACTAATTGACATCAAATGCTGGTTGATAAAAGGAAGAGCCCTGCTTATCTGGCAGTCAGATCCCACAAGTGACACAACCAAGTCAAAATGCATAAGCTGATAAAATCTCTGTTGTGTCACAACCATGGCTCCCATCAGTCCATTTATATAATACTGCAGATCCTCTTGTAGTCCTTATTCTTATCCCTGTGATCTCAGCACCAACCCTGTGAAGTAGGTCGCTTTTTCCATTTTGCAGATAAAGCCCTGGCCAATGCCATCCATTGAGTCCCTGACTGACAAGGTTCTAATTTTCTGTAATAATTCCCTGGAAACCACCAGCTCCCAGTGTCCTAAAATATGGTAGTGTTTATTTACTATGTTGTATAAGCTACAGCTTTGTATTTTCTAAAACAGCTCAGTAACTGGATAGACTTAAAATAAATATGAGATCAGCAGAAATTCTTGTGCCTTTTTTCCCCTTCAGGAGTTTCTGGGCTGCCAAAAACATACCATAATTATCATCTTGTACACTCCTGGCATGCAGTTTTCATGGCTGTGGAGGCAAAGTTACATAATGCATGGCAGGGCCTGCACTCAGCTTTTAAACTTGAACTGCAAATTGTGGTAATCCAAAATAACAGAGCTTCTTGACAATTGCATGGCCAATATGAAAGTGTCATTTTAGAAAGAGCTAGAAAGTTTCTACAGTGATGACATCCCAGTCTCTACATGTTCTGAGATACCGAAAGATTGCTTTCAGATTGTCACCTTTTGGCAGCTTCACTTTGGGATTCCTTAAAAGAGTTATGTGAGGAATACACCAAGTTAAGAGCCCAGTATTATCTACTGATTTTTAGAGTAAAAACACCTCAATGAGTCAAATTCTAATTGAGTTTCAGAATCGTATATCTGGTTCATATAGCCTGTCCAGACCTTGTGTTAAAAGAAGGCTAGCTTAGTGGTGACACTCAACTGTGTAGCCTCCCAGCAGGGACAGAGGAAGGTCCCTTTGACCAGATCATATTATCTGTTCATCAAGCACACGATTACGTCTAATCTGAGAAGCACCAGCTTTCCAAGGGCTTGGACAGAGGTTTTTCACATCTCTTCCTACTTGATCCTTTTAGCTGGTCAAAATAGGAATTGAACTTGGGGGTCTTGTGCTTGCCTGCTGAACTGTAATCTGTTCTGTTTCCAGCAGTAACTCTTCTGAGAAGTCTTCTTAATGTGCTGAATGACCACAAATTGGGCCATTCCATGATGTCAGGTTTTTCTGTGTTCCCTGGGGACTGTGGCAGGCACTCTGGAGCCATTGGCTTTTTCTTTTTCCTTTTTTGTTCTTGAGTTTTTGCTTTTAGAAAAATTCTTGTGTTGCTGAATGAGGCCTCATTGTTGCCTGTGGCTGTATGTTGGCTGTCAGGGTATCTCAGGGTGGATCTGTAGACCTCTGCATCTTTAATCTTTCCTTGACTTGTCTCCACTCCTCTGGGCTTAAGAGAGTAGTTACTCCTGATAGAGAGCACTGAAAGCTGTTCCCCCCTCCCCACTGCTCCCCAACACCTTTTCAGGTTTATCTGCCTTTACAGTATCTTTTGCCTTTCTCATGCTTAGCAGTCTGTATGATGCACTGTGTTGCAGCCTCAGACTGGGATAGGTCAGATTGAAGAGGGTTGTGTTGACTACAGTATCTTCTGCTTTAATGGGTTAGGAAGCCTTGGTTACCTTGTATACCTTCGCTGTTCGGTAGTGTGTGTGTGTGCGCGCAGGCGTTTACGCAAGTGTGCACATATATGCACTCTCACACACAAACTGCACTGACTTGTCAGTTACAGAATCTCCTAATTGAAAGTACTGTACTTGAGATCTGTGCTGTCACACTCTTTCCATTTGCCATGCACAAGGCCCTAGACTTGCATTTGCCTGCCTCTTGATTTTCTTGTTGAAGCTCATAGCTGCAGAGAGTGCAGCATCAGCTTCAGAAAAGGGGAAGAGATGCTCCATCAGAGGATGGAAGCATCTCTTCTTACTAGATGGCACTTCCAAGCCAGCCCCCACCACCACAGAGTGAAGAGTTGGATTAGAGAAGCCTCCTCTGAAACCATTTTATTTAGACAGAGCAACCCTTCTCAACCTGGTGTCCTCTCGGTAGTTGTACTCCTAGTTTCCCGAGCCAGCATGACCAGTATACTTGGAGAGCACAAAGTTGGAGTAAGCATGAGACATAGGCGGGATACACACCGCCATATAGTACGTATTGTATACGTACTAGGGTTAGGAAGGGGCGGTGCTTCCGCACCCCCCTAACCCTAGTACGTATACAATACGTACAAGATGGCGCCGGCTCTTCGACATGGCCGGCGCCATCTTTACGTACTGGACGCATAGCGTCCAGACGTGTCGCGGCGCTAATGACGTAGCGAATGCGCCCTTGGCGCTTCGCTACGTCATCCGTGCGCCGCAGAAAGAAGCTCCGAAATGGAGCTTCTTTTTTGCTCCGCGCGGGAGCCGCGCGGTTTGGATGCTGCGGCTCCCTCGCGGAGCAAATGGCGCCGGCGGGGGAATGCCGCAAAGCAGCGGTTTGTATCCCGCCATAGTATCTTTCACACAACATAATCATAGCACTATGATTCCACTTTAACTGCCATGAAAACATGCTGTGAAACCAGGGTGTTTAGAATTCTCAGACAAAGGGCTTTAGTCCTTCCCTAAACTTCCAATCCCAAGATTCTCATACAGAATTCAGCTATAGCAATTAAAGTGTCATCAAGGTGCTATAACTGTGTACTGTAGTGTGAAAAAGAGCAGACTTGCAGACAGTAATTGCAAACCTGCTTGGTAGCTGACTTTCTGTTTCCTGGGATGTAGCTAATTCTTCCCATGTCTGGAGGCTAAATGGAACCCCTTCTTGAAAGCTACACTGAAACAGGATGGAAATTGTATTAATCCCCTTTTGCCCCTGGTATATTAGTTGGCTCTCCTTGTTATCTAGGACAATGCATCTCGGGACAGGCTATTCTCAGTTTCTAAAGACGAGGACCAAAAAAAGCAGAGAATAGTCAAGTCAGACTCTGGGTGAGAAAAGAAATGGCCCTGTATGAAAACTGGCTACCAGTCTGTTGAGGAAAATTCTTCTACAGTCCTCTTATCTCTCCTTTTAAAACAGTAGATATCATCTTAGAGGCAGGATATCAAGTCAGAGCCAAGCAAAATTCTTTGACTAGGCTGAAGGCTTTGCACCATGGCAAGCCTAAACATATTTTAGAGCCTGTAGGGAAAACAATGTCTCTTCCTCAGTGCCTGGCACATAAATATCCACTCAGTGGCATGCAGTAGGGCACTGCTCCCCCAGTCACCACCAGCACCATTACTGCTCCTGCCCGCCAGCTCTTATACTCACTATATAGCCACCTGCTGCTCTGATAAGAGGCTGGCACTGCTTGCACTCTTGATCCACTCACTCTAACTCTGCCTGTTCATGCCCATAGCATCTAGCTCTGCCTCTGCCTCTGCCTTAGCTGCTCTCATGCCCAGAGCCAATGTTTGGGTCTGGGCAAGTGTTGTCAAGCTTGCTTTTTCACTATGCAGGTGGCCGGGTGAAGACATGGAAGCGACGCTGGTTCATCTTGACAGACAACTGCCTTTACTACTTTGAGTATACCACGGTGAGTGGCACAGGGTACTCTAGTAATTGTGCAAGTACACAAAATCATTCAACAGGGTTGCTATCATTCTGCTTTGAATTTTTTTAAAATCTAAGTTGAATGGCTTGGAGAGGCTAGAATTGGAAGCTGTGCAGTGGAACAACATAATTAGATGGCTCTGATGTAGTGTTTTCTTTATAGAGCCACAGGATACCATAATAAATCTGTTAGTTTTTAAGGGATCATAGCTCTGTGTTTTGTGTTCACTGCAATAGACTAATGTAGCCACCGTTTTGCAGTTAGCTTTAGGGACTAATCTTTCTGAGAGGGAATATCATCCCATTGTTTAACTCTGCGATGCAGAAGCATGAGATGTTTATTAGCATTAATATACTAAGTCATTGCTGAATCTACAAGTGATCATCTTGCAGGATAAGGAACCAAGAGGCATCATTCCATTGGAGAATTTGAGTATCCGTGAGGTAGAAGATTCTAAGAAGCCGGTGAGTAAGTGCTAAGGCCAGAGAATGCTCTGTAGGTGGGTGGAGTGAGAGCCATGGTTTCATGGGCTTCATGCTTTTAAAGCTTGAAAAACGTTTGGGAAGGCCGAGCCAATGATCAGAGCATTCCAATGTGCTTGTGCAGGATTCTCTCTTTCCCATGACAGACAAAAGTTGTACAAAGTGAACAGATTTGCACAATTCAATTTTTCTTGGTACTAGGATATGATTTTCTCTTTTCATTAATTATATTTCTTGCCTTTAAGGTAGTAATTAACGAAAAGTAGGTGTGGGCACATTGTGGTTCACTAGCCCCCAATGCAGCCCTTTCCCACACCCATTTCTTATTAAAGAATAATAATTTAATGCCCCCCCCCCCCATCCTAAATATGGTGGGGCAATTGTGCCAGTTGAAGGGTGGTCTTTCCCCAAAATTGGAGATATATATTTTTAATTTATTTATTTTGACATAACATGACATACAAAACGTTTAACAGAAAAAAGAAAAAACATAGAAAACAAATAAAACATATAAAACATAATTATATTGTTGCTCTGTTTTGCTGACGCGGTTGAGCTGTTAGAACGGGTGTACAACATTTACTTTCTGTCGTCATCCGTTGTTTTTATGTTCATGTGCGGCATGTCCATTTTTGCTATTAGGACTGTTGTTGTTTTGTTTCCAGCCAAAAGATAAATAAGGGATATATATTTTTTAAAAAGCATTAAATCCTCTTCCCCCTCTCTTTCCCTTTTCCCCTTCCTTCCCTTTCCCTTTCTTTCTTTTCCCTTTAATTTTCATTCCCATAGTTTATTTACTTTTTTCCATTTTCTGTGGAAGTTTTGGTCTGTCTTTTCTTTAATCATCATGGTTATTTTGTCCATTTCCATCAATTCATTTACCTTAATCTTTCATTCTTCCTGTAAATCTTGTTTTCCCTCTTTCCAGTTCATAGCAAAAACTAAATGTGCTGCCATCACTAAGTACAATATAACATCTATTTCATCTCGACATAGTTTTCCCTTAAAGTCTTCGGTAATATTTAATAAATACAGATGGGGTTTCTTTTCTATTTCACATTGCATGATATGTTGAATTGTTTTATGGATCTCTTCCCAAAATTTTTTCACAACGTTACAATCCCACCACATATGAAATAAAGTTGAATTGTTCTCTCCACACTTCCAACAGTTACTATCCTTCGTATTTTTTATTTTGGCCAATTTATGTGGAGATAGATGCCATCTGTATAGCAATTTGTAATAATTTTCAATTAGGTTAGCGCTTTCGGTAAATTTTAAAAAAAATTCCCCATGTTCTTTCCCAATTACACAATGGAATTGATTCTTGGATATCCTGCATCCATTTAATCATGATTCCTTTTATCAGTTTGCCTTCTAATTCAATATCTAGTAAAATTTTGTACACCCTTGTTATCATATGTTTCTGTCCCTTAAACAATGTTTTATCCAGAGTACTTAGTTCTGTTTCAACACCAGTATCATTTTTATCCTTAGTGTTCCTTCCTTTTAATTTATGGTAAAAGAGCCAATTTATTTCAATTCCTTCTTTTTTAAGTTGTTCTTTCGTTTTGATTTCTTGTCCTTTTCCTGTTTTTATAAGAATATCAGAATACATAATCCATTTCTTTTTTAAAGGTTCCTCTGACCTGTAAAATGCTTCCTGGACTGATGTCCATCTTGGTACCCAAAATTGGAGATGTTTGAGGACCTCAAGACACCTCCTATTTTGTTAAAAACAACAACAACAAAAAACAAACAAAAAAAAAAGCACTGAGGGCTTCCCAAAATTTGACACAATGCCCCCTGTAATCCCTTAAAGTAATGGAGTGCCTTTGTCATTATTTTTTAAAATCTGGGTGGGTATGTGAGGGGTGCAGTTTCCCACAAGAGGCATGGGCAGGACCTGGATCTGGGAAAGTTGTCTACTTGTGGTGAAAATGGATGCTAGATTTCTCAAGGCAGCAATGAGTTTTGCACAGAATGCTGTTATCTGTGTTTAGACAGTGCAGATCCAGAGCATACATGGCCCAGTGGCAGTGTCCAGGTGGTGAGGAATTCCAGAGGATCTGAGTGGGAGCATCTGCTACATTAGCATAATTGTCAGTCACTATGTTTGGATGATTGTGTCTTGGAATATTAAGCCAGCAGATGAACAAGATTTTTGCCCACACACCACCACTTTGTTCATGCTGGATTGAATTACAATATTGCTAACCATAGTTTCTTTGTTTGGATGAAACCAGGAACTATGGTTACCACTTCAGAACAAACCAGAATATTAAATAAACTTCAAACTGTATTTTGATATTTTGGCTTGTTTTGGGGCCATTAACCATGGTTTCGTAATTTGGATGAAAGAGGAGACAGTGGTTAATTAGACACTTACTGGTTTTGCCTGTGTGTATGTGGAAGTCCTAGAGAATTGAGTACTTGCAGAAGAATCCTTGTGGCCACAACTAGTAAAGGGACTCCCTGTGTCTTTTGAAATTCCTACAATTTGCATCATTTTGAAGTTGTGCTAGCCACCAGTCCTCTTTACTTCTTGCAGAACTGTTTTGAGCTGTATATCCCTGATAACAAAGACCAAGTGATCAAGGCATGTAAGACTGAAGCAGATGGTCGTGTAGTGGAAGGGAACCACACTGTGTACCGTATCTCAGCACCCACCCCAGAGGAGAAGGAAGAATGGATCAAGTGCATCAAGTGAGTGCAGGAGGGACAGTAAAGGGAAAATATGTTAGGTTCAGGAATGAAATGAAGAAATCTGGGGAATTCATTAGAGCTTGGTTTAGCAATATCAATAGCAGCTTCATTTATATGGTGCCTCATACCACCTAAGCAGTCTCTAAGTGGCTTACAACTGTAAGCTAATTGCCTCCAACAATCTGGGTACTCATTTTAACAACCTTGGAAAGATGCAAGCCTGAGTCGAGCTTGAGTCCTGGCTGCTATTTAACTCACAACCTTATGGTTTATGAGTGAGTGGCTGCAGTACAGGTATTTAACCACTGCAGCACCAGGGCTAACAAGTGGCAAAATGTCTGGCTGGAAACAGAAAGAGAATTAATTCCTCTGTCTCCTGGCTGAGTGAAAAGGGGAGGCAACAGTGGGAAAAATAGGGTCTCTGCTAGCTCCCTTGTTGATCTTTGCCAGTTACATTGGAAAGATTGGGGGCTATGGTTGCATTGAGAGGGAAAATGTAGGGGACTCTTCAGTGAAACCATAGTGCAAATTTCTAATTCCTCTACCCCCTTTAGTTAAATTACTCCCTACTGTAACCTTCTAAAAAGACTTGCCTTCCTCGGGCTTCCTGTAATTTGAGCATTCATTGTTGAGCTTTTCTGATCAGTCTGGGATTTTCCCTAATGTTGTTTGCTTTCTTTTCTCTCTCTCTCTCTCTCCATTCCCTTTAGGGCTGCCATTAGCCGGGACCCATTCTATGAGATGCTGGCTGCACGCAAGAAGAAGGTCTCCTCCACCAAGAGACATTAGTTCCCTGGCTTGCTCAACCAGCTGCAGCGTTGGCAGGGATTGCCTCCCAGACCCTTGACTGAGGGGAATGAGAGACTACACTGAATTGCCTGCTCTGTATTGCCAACCCAAGGGAACTAGCTTCAGCTTTTGCTATTCTTTTCTGGTTTGGAGCAGGAAGAGTTGAGGGGGGGGGGGTAGAAGTATGGCAGCCACCAACTCTCAAGGACTTCTGTATTCATGAGAATGCCATATCTCTCCCAGCCCCTCAACTGGGCAGTTTGTACCAACTACATCTGTGGTAGCCCAAGTGGCAGAACAAGAAGGTTGTTGGTGTCTTTCCTATTACTGCAGCTGACTTATTCACTTTCTCAAGCTGATGGAGAGAGAGCTTCAAGCTATGTGTACCCCAAATGGGCACAAAGCGCTTTGATTTGCCGTTGGGAAGTGTGAGTTGTGCCAGAATGATGCTGGCTTTAGGATGATACTCTTGAGACCCAGGACCTGAAATGAGCAATGGACTGCCAAAGGCACAGATTAGTTTGCAGCAGGGTGGAGGATAAGAATCTACCTTGGAACCATGTCACTTGGTGTTGCCACTATTTCTTCTTTGGTCAGGCAAGCCATGTGCTCAGTTACATTTACTTTTGAGAGCTCTCTCTTTAACAAAAAGTTTTATTAATCATGTTGGGTAATGCACAACCAGGAATGCCAGCGGCAAACAGCTGGCATGAATGAATAGTGTGAGGCTGCCAGCCTCCAAGATTTCCATTGCCTTCGTTCTAGAGGGCATCAATTTAGGCTGCCTCTGATGCTTTGTCAGAGTGAAGAGAGCAGGGGGATCACTCAAGCCACTATGCCATTATGAGAAGGCAGTGTCAGTGTTAGCTGGTGGGCATGCATGCAGTTTTGGGTGGGGCTGGTGGCATAACCCTTGTTGGTGCTTTACAGGTTATTTTTGCCAACAGCTACTGGTTCGCCATCCCAGCAGTTTGGCATGATATTATCACTGCAGTAGATCATACTGCAGCTTTGATTCTGTTTGAACTCGTTCAGAAGTGGTGACTCAGGAAAAGTCAGAGAAGATCCCATGCTGTGTACTGCAGAAAGCAGTGTTACAAATCTGGTTATGGATTCTCTAGCAGCATTTGGTTTCAGTTGCACTTTCAGTAGGGATGGGTTTGGGTGGTTTAAGATGGAAGCTGCTGCCAGTAGGGGGCAGTAGATCTTAGCCTTGAAGCACAAGCAGGTGGTTGTTGGCTGGGGAGTTATTGGGAGCCCTGGGGTGGGGTGGGAGAGTGAGGTTTTGCAGGGTAGGCTTATAGCTCAAACATGGAGATTGTGGGGAATTGAACCATAAGACAGCTGCCTTCTTTTGCAAAGGCCTATGGCATGCTAGCTCATTCTCCACCTTCTTGGCAAGCTCCGGTTCCCCACCTTAGTATTAGCCTATTTATCTGAGATGTACATACTTTCTGTATAGATTTTTCTCCTCATAGATTATTTTGTATTTGTTTTAAATATGAAGATTGTTTTTTGTGAAACTTAACAGGATTCTCAAACATTGCTGGGACACAAGGGGAATGCAGGAGGAGGGTAGAAATTTCTCCAGGTCTGACAGTTTGGTTACAGTTTTGTTTTGAATCCTTTTTTTTTTTTTAGGGTTTTTTGTTTTGCCACAACCTTGTGTTCTAGCAACTGCAGCAAATAAAAGTTGATCTCACAGTTGGCTTGATACCCAACTTTGGCTGCCTCTGTTCTTCTGGTCTACAGTTATTTGTGCATTTTCTGCTGAACTTGGAAGTACTGATTAGAAACAATTGGTCAATTGTAATCAGTCCCACACACCTTCATAATGAACATATCAGGACATTACATGATTGTTATAACTTAACGAAGACTAGCATAAATCCTTTGTTTGGGGGGGGTGTAACTTTTTTTATATAATTCTGGGGTGTTAGTTTCACTAAACAGTGGAGGAAGAGTATCAAGGGCATCACTAAGGTTGGGGGGGATGCAGACTGGGTGGAACTTCAGAGGGGTATGAACACCTGTTGGGGCAGGTGGTCCCAAGACCCCACTGGCTTCCTTACTCTGACTACTAGGGTGTCCCTGCCATTCCTTAGCTGCAGCCGCTGGCGGGGGTGGAGTGCTGCTGCCACCCAGCAGCTCCTTCCAGGTCTGGTAGGCCTGCTGGGCAAGCAAGAAACAGACTGTAAGGCAGCAGCAGCAGCACCCATCCCCACCATCAGCTGCTGGTGGGAAAGGGCTGCCTTCTGGGTCTGGTAAGTCTGCTAGTCAGGCAGGAAACTGAGTTCCCTCCATCTCCTGTTCACTCACCAGACCCTAAAAAGGCTGTCAAAGGCCTGCCCCCAAAGTTAAAGGTATAAGGTGGTGCTGTTTGGCTCTCAATTGATTTTGGGTGAAATGAAACAATTATGCTGTCAGATTTCATCTAAAATTCCTTAGCATTGTTAGCCTTTCCACTTGGCAGCAATCTGAGTCCAGCTTCCCTGAAATCTTCCCTCTGATTTGGAATGCTGACTTCCAGATTTAGGTAAAGTATTACCCTAACCTGCAACTGGTTATACAGTTTAACCTACTTTTATTTTGTTAGCTCTCATACAAGTGTGCTTTTGTGTGAAGGTTGCAAATCCTTTGCTGTATCAATAAAACTATATTTGGACCTTGCATGCTGGAGTTCTAGTATTTGGACTTGGTCAAAAAGTTAAGATCTCCTCTTTTTAAAGTTACCACAAGCCTTCCTACTCCCTTTATCTAATTAATTAATTCCCCTATCAAAGTAAATGTTGGAACAATTTAGGTAACAAGATTTGGCCTGGCTGGGGGGGGGGGGGGGGGGGGGGGGGGGGGGGAACAGCACAAGTTATCACACTATGGTGACCCTAACCTTAGTGATGCCACCGAAGAGTATCACATGGCTCAAGTACTAGCTCATGCTGCAGTCTCACCCAGCTGCTTCATACTCTTTTGTAAGTATTGAGGTGACAATAAAGTGGATAAGGGGATAGTGTGTTTTATTTCACACTTGTAGCATTCAGATGCATGTGTTTAACTAAATGGTAGCTATTTTATTTAGTTTCAAGGAATAGGTAATTCAATTTTTTACCTTTTAAAAATTGCATATATTAAGTATGGAGTAACTATGGAGGGGTGCAAACTGCTGGGAATGATAACTTCAGTTAAAAAGAATTTTCAGCGTTTAGATATCCTGTTTGAGAATGGCAGAGCATCAGGCAGTTGTTGGTTGGTGACTAGCCTAATATCAAGGTAACCGGAACATTTAACCGTATATACTTGTGTATAAGTCAACCTCAAGTACAGTCAGCCCTTCTTATACACAGATTTTTTTATACACGGATTCAAGCATCCACGGTTTGAAAATGTTAAAAAAAAGTATAAATTTCAAATATCAAACCTTGATTTTCCATTTTTTATAAAGGGACAACGTTTTGCTATGTCATTATATTTAATGGGACTTGAGCATCCACAGATTTTATTATTTGATTTGGAACCAAACCCCAGCGTACAACAAGGGTCCACTGTATAAGTCGAGGGCAGTTTTGGGGGGCCAAAATCATGGATTTTGATAATGACCCATGAATAAGTCAAGGGTCAAACACTGGGACATGTAACAAAGGATCTAAAGGGGGAAACAAAGCACTACTTCCCTCCCTCCTTCTCCCTCTCTGCACCTCTTCCATGGATCCCAGTCTCAGCATGGAAAATGGGGAAACAAACCTTGGCTCTCTCCCTCTCTCCCCCCTTCACCACCAGGATTTCCAAGGCTCATGGCTTTCGAAATGAGGTACAAACTCCTCTCTCTTCCCTTTACCAAAAGCATTTCCCAGGCTCATGGCTTGCACAACGGGGTACACCTCTCTCTCTCTCTTCCCTTTACCAAAATGATTTCCCAGGTTCATGGTTTGCAAAACAGGCTACAAGCCTAGGTGCACACTCTCTCTCCCTCCTTTGCCTCAGAGTCTGTTTGTTAGCTCTGGCTATGAAAGAAGGCTGAGGGATAACACACACACAGAAAGGAGAGCGCACGGGGAGGCAAATGGGGAGCTGTTTAAAGATCCCAGGCTATGAAGGTGGGCACTTCTTTTAGGAACTTCATAAGCAGTATTACCATATTGCCCTGTATATAAGTCAAGGGATCCATTTTGGGGCATAAATTTCTTGCCTTATAGTTGAGTATATACGGTATTTGCATCCCCAAGATTGGGGCATGATATAGGGGGCCTGCTATTGTAGCTCTACTAAGGCTAGCTGCTATCATCAGCCAAATTCATAGGATTACAGATTAAGGTGTATATTAGCCACTGTAGTTAGTAGATGAAAAAAGTGAATTGCAAAATCCTGGCTTGAGCTTTGGAGAAGATATTGCTGAATTTAGGGTAAGTTTGGAGGATATACATTAGGAACCACAGTTGGGGCTTCTGGTTTGGACATCTTGTAACTACTTGGGGGACAAACCTGTTGTTGACCTATCAATTGTCTGTAATGCATACAATGCAGCTTGTGTTGTATGTGGTGAACAACAGAAGCAACCCACTTAAAGGTGAACAATAGACACTTTTACATTGCATCGTATCTTCTCACTAAGGCCAAAATGTAGCAATCTGCTTACATTCTGGCAAAGATCCTGTTTCATGCTAGTGGAGTGTACATTTCTGTCAGTATATCTAACTGTAGGCAGTGTGCCCAGCTGCTTCCTATAGCACTCACATTAACTGTTGGGTACATCTCCATCTCCCTGGTCATTGAACAGCTGCAGGGTGAGCCTGGGATCAGTGTGGCTGCTCTGAGCCACCAAGGGGGAGAAGGAACAGTCTCTGCCTCCAGGATAAGGCAGCTGTTTGTGCTCAGGAGAATGGGCCTGGGCACATCCCCACCGCTAATCCATTGAGCAGAGCTGTACCCAGCAGCCTCCCGGTTGTAGTGCATTGGGGTGAAGGCCTTGTGGAATAAGGTATTGGACACTTCCTTGTACAAGTACATATGAAACTCATAACCTCTAGTTTCACACACCCATGTCATCAACAGAATTCCAGCCATTTTATGTTTATATCTGCCCTTTCCCTGCATATCTTTGCAAAGCTGACACGTTTTGCTCATTTTCAAAGGGGAAGCACATACTAATTTTATTCTTGGTTCCACACATGTTTGGACTTTATATCTAAAGACACGTGCATGAGATTTATATATCATTGTTGTCCTAGATCATAGTAATGTAATTGTTAAGGCCTTACAACAATTAAATGGCATGTGCATTCACTAAAGAAAAGCAAACCACAATTGCAAGATAATTACCCAGTTGAGCAGAAGAAGAACATGACCAGTTCTGTATGTGAGCAACAATTTCTGTCTAAACATCTGAATTTCAAAGATATGCACATCACACTGTCAAATAAGAGATCAAAGCAAGAAATTTGCCTCTTCAGAAGGATGAAGGTATGATTGTGGTTAGATGTTTATGCCCACAGATTTCCCATATTTCTAGTAGAGTTCAGATGTAGTTCAGATGGACACAAGATGGAGTGACGGGCAGGCAAGGCCTACAGGGAGAACTGGGAGGGGAGGAAAGCAAAATTTTCTACTGAATCCATACATATACAAAGAGGAATAAATGATGTGAAAGCTGGTTTGAGAAGCTGTAGGTCTTGTGACAAGGCTTAAGAGGGAAGAATCTTGACAGTTATAAAATTCAATGTTTGCAGTTACTCAATGTCACTGTGTCGGCCATATAGGAAATCCAATAACATCCAAACAATGATATCTTTATTGGGCCAACCAAAATGAACAATTACATGTTGCGAAATTGCACTGTGCTGCTTCTTCAGGCAAACAGGAGAAAGAAATGGAAGATATGAGTCATAGGCCTGCATTTTCTATTTCTGGTCTTAGTTCAGATGGTAGGGAGGGCTATCTGCAGGCTCCCTTTTTGGCCATGCAGTCACTGGTAGATTGTCAAATGCAAGGAAATATAATGTCCATTTGCAATTCAAAGAAGATGTTTCCTTGGAATCTAGCATGTCTCTTTCCTTTGTGAAGCCACAGGCAATGTGAATGCATTTGAAATACATTCAAAGTATACTGAGTTTAATCCAGGGTTGTTCGCATCGTTATTCACACAATCGTTATTCACATTTGCAACAATGCAAATGTTTTTAAAAAAACCTTGGGAAGAGACCCAGTATCGATTACCCCAGGTAGCTCCCCCCCACACAACTGATTCGGGTACATTTGGGGTAAACATGTAAACAACAGAGATTCAACCCAAATTCCCTGTGGATTATTTTCATCAAAATAATTTTTAAAAATGTGGTTCAACTTTTGAACTTCAGTGCTGCCCTGATTGATGACCAGCAGATGGTAGCAGTGTGTCAGCCTTGATTTAGTAGGCAGAAAGAAATTAATTTCAATAAGATCTTCTCTAAAATTACTGACCGGTCTAGCATGCCAGCCTTTTTCTCTTTTGAGAATTGTGGGCTTTTAAGATTTTCTATACTGAATTTTTTTGTAAAATATTCTTCAGTATCCATGGTTACTCCTTACTGCTCTTAGCAATGGCATGTAGACAGTGGAGATGAGAACCAGTTTGACATTTGTATTGGGGGGCGGGGCTGCTTTTAATCTGGTTCACAGCCTCTGGTTGTGTGAATGTTTTGTCAATTTCCAGACTTAGAATGATCTTGAGTTGTGGCAGGCCCTTTAAGACTAACTGGTTTATATGTGAGCATCACTTATCAGTCCACTTCCCTAGTCATTGCATCAATTAGTCTTAAAGAGGCTGTAGATTTCTCTTCTCCATTTCCCTTCAGGGCCATTCAAACTACCTTTTACCCCAGATCAGAAATCGAATTATGCACATGATGTTCATATTCACCCCGAATCTCCCACAAGCGAATCCGAGGCTTCCACACCCGTTCCAGGGCAAATGCCCCTTAGTGTGGGTCATTTGGAAGTGGAGTAAAAGCTGTATCTTTTTTTTTAAAATGGATTCGGCGAATATGAACTTGCCCCCGATCATGATCGGGGCAAGTTCAGGGGAGGGGTTTAGGTCAGAGGAAGGGCAGTGGGCAGAACATTCCCTCCCCTTCATCGGAGGAGGAGAAGGAGGAGGAAGAGGCAGGAGCCAGAGGAAGGATGCAAAGGGTGATTGGGGTGAGCAAAGGGCAATCAGGGTGCCTGAGAAAGGGTCAAGTTCAGGGTTGTTCAGAGGGAGGGCATAGAATGGAACAAGCCTCCCTCTCGCACTAGGCAGCTCTCTTTTTATTTTTTAATTTTTATATATTTGACAGTCTATGCGCATAGTTCTACAGGTAGATACATATATAGATAGAATGTGTGTCTGCTTGTGATACTTTCCCTTTCATTTGCTTGCTCCCAGCATGCCCTTTGCAAAAGGCTTTTTTCCTAAATTTTATATGCGAATGCTACAATGTGAATGTTACAAATGTTTCTCTTTCAATTTGGCAAATTGATACAGAATGTTTTTGCTACATATGTGTATTCTGGGCAATGAGGGAAAGCAAAGGATGCAGAGATGACATTCCAAGGTGAGGAATTATTATTATTATTATTATTATTATTATTATTATTATTATTAGTGTATGTGAGGCATTCTGGGGTGGCAAAGCAAGAGGTTGCAGAGATGGCATTCTGGGGTGATGAATAATTATTATTATTGTGATGGGAAGAGGATGCATGGGAGGGAGGGAAGAGCTTCGGAGGTAGCATTGGGTTGGAAGCGAAGGGCAGGCAGCAGGCTGGAAGGCTACGGAGACCCATGACTTTGGGGAAGTCAGACTCTCTCAGCCTCAGGAGAAAGGCAATGGCAAATCTCTTCGGAACCAATCTTGCCAAGAAAACCCCAGGATGGGGTCGTTTTAGGGTTGCCATAATCTGTAGTGACCCAAATGCACACAACACACACACACCTGGAGGTTTTTAAATTTAACAGAATCTGCGCACATTCTCGCCTTTTTTTTTTAAAAGGAGGGGGGAAACACACTTCCGATTACCCAATGGGTGCAGGAAATGTCACCTATGATGAAAGCGGAACTGAATTTGATTGACAGCAAAGACGCCTTCATTTTAAACCGGTTTCTCTGCAGGAGCTACAAGGGCATTCAGGGTTAAAATACCCTGATTGAGGTAGTGGGCACTTGCTTCCAGAGGGATGCGGGGGGGAACCGAATCTGCCCAGTTCCATCCAGCGCAAAAAGATCAGTATGAATGGAGCCTTCTTTTCATTTGTCCTCAAGGTGAGTTATAATTTTCTTCTCTGCAGAATGGTAAGTCCCTTGGAGGTTTGACAAGGGAGTGGTAATATTTAAGCATCATAATGGTAGTGTTCCAGTTTAAATACAGATTCTAGACACTGTACATAATAATAATAATAATAATAATAATAATAATAATAATAATAATTTATTTTTACACATAGTACCAGTTAGGATCATTAGCTGGCCTGGGTTTTCATTTTCATTAAAATAAAGTAAGTAGCTGTTCTGGAAGCAGAGACAGAGTGGAGAAAAGACAAGCTCCCTAGTCTTGGAGGGAAAAGAGCTTTATTTATTCTAGTGTCAAAAGGTTTGCCAGGTAAAAGTTTCCTACTAGTTTACTATATTATTTGGGAAGGTCTAACTCCACATTTCCTTGTCTTTGGTGTATAGTACAGCCCAGAATAATAGAATAATAGAGCTGGAAGAGACCTCAAGGGCCATCCAGTCCAACCCTCTGCCATGCAGGAAATCCAAATCAAAGCATCCCCAACAGATGGCCATCCAGCCTCAGTTTAAAGACCTCCAAGGAGGGAGATTCCACTACACTCCGAGGGAGTGTGTTCCACTGTCGGACAGCCCTTACTGTCTGGAAGTTCTTCTTAATGTTGAGGTGGAATCTCTTTTGCTGTAGCTTGCATCCGTTGTTCCAGGTCCTAGTCCCTGGAGCAGCAGAAAACAAGCTTGCTCCCTCCTCAATATGACATCCCTTCAAATATTTAAACAGGGCTATCATATCACTTCTTAACCTTCTCTTCTCCAGGCTAAACATCCCAAGCTCCCTAAGTCGTTCCTCATAGGGCATAGCTTCCAAACCCTTCACCATTTTAGTCGCTCTCGTTTGGACATGCTCCAGTTTCTCCACATCCTTTTTAAATTGTGGTGCCCAGAACTGGACGCAGTACTCCAGGTGGGGCCTGACCAGAGCAGAATAGAGTGACACTATACTTTTATTAATGCAGCCTAAAATTGCATTGGCCTTTTTAGCTGCTGCGTCACACTGTTGACTCATGGGAGAGGTGCCACACACCACAAAAATTCCACAGAAATTCTCTTTTTGTACCTATTCCAGGCAACACATTGAGGAAATGGCTAGAGATCAGTGGCAACACTAGGTGGGACACAGGGAGTGTGGCCTGCACTGAGCAACACCCCAGAGGGAGGTGTACATCTGATAGGCTGGTACACCTGGTGGGACTGGCATGTCTGCTGGTGAACAAGCGAGAAAAAGTGTTGTATCCCTTTCTCATTTGCCTTGCAGCCACATCAGAGCCCAAACATTCTTCTGAGGTCATAGCACTGCCACTTCCCTTTGGGCTCCGGCACAGCTGCAGGCACTCCAGAGCCCAAACAGCCCTCTGGAGGCCATGGCACTGCCCTCTCCAGGAGTGGAGGCTTCTGGTAGGGGACAGTTCTTTCTCTTTATGCTTTAGCACAGCTGGAGGAACTCCAAAGCCCAAGTGGATCTCCAGAGGCCGCAACAGTCTGCCCCCCTACACCTGGTGGCACTGACAGAGATGTCAACTATTCAGGAAGCGAAGAACACCAAATTAAGCAGATACACAAGACTAGATGAGAATGATGCCCAAGTCACAAAAATTGCTCAGGAATCACTTCTATCTACCTATTCCAGGCAAAATGCCTGTGTTCAGGGAAAATAGCCCACAACTTCAACATTTCAGATAGCCTTACTTATGAAGTTCACCAGTTTCAGAAGAAGAAATGGGAGTCATGCAACAAGCCAGAAAAACATATGAATCAGGATCAAACATATGGCCCAAAATGCCAACTTTTCAAGAAGCCATGTCTAAATGGTACAAGGACATGGTTCTTATGCAATTTTTGTGGCGTCACATCTAAAGTTGTGTATATGTGGCGAATTGATAAGTATGACATGTTATATCTTTCCCATCTTTTACAGAATACACATGATGTATCTAAATTAAGCCAATAAAATGCAAAACTGCAAAATTACAGACTACCCAATCTACTATTGTAGATCTCTGTGAAGACAATAATAATGTCAACAATAAAGTGTGCCATCAAGTCTCTTTCCCACTTATGGCAACAATAAGGTGAACAGGGTCACAGGGCTTTCTTGGCAAGATTTGTTCAGAAAGGATTTGCTATTGCCTTCCTCTCAGACTGTGAGAAAGTGACTTGCCCAAAGCTATCCAATGGGTTTCCATGGTCAAACAGGGACTTGAACCCTGGTCACCAAAGTCACCCTAGTAGTCACATCTAGCATAAATCTCAGTGGATCTACTTTGGGAAGGGGAATGTTAGACTTAACCCATACTTATCTGTGTAGTTGTCCAACAGTCTGGCTCTTTGCCTAGCCCTTTCTCCAATAGCCTTTACATATGGTAGTTTAAGAACTAATTTGTATACCCTGCTCTTTATTATGAATGATAAAATTGTCCCACGAGTAATAAACTCCCAGATGGCTAGCAAAACTGTAAGCATCCACTCTTTCTGCAGTTTCAGAAGTGTACTGTAACTCCTCCATGCTACATACGTAAGTGCAATGGTTATTTCTGCAGGTGTTGCTACTTCAGGTTTGCATAGCACCTTTTTATGAGTTTCCTCACCCATGAATGAATAGTAGTCCTTCTGTTGCCTAAAATGTCAAAATAGCATCCTGTCCAATTGCCCAAACTTCATGCAGAGCAGACTTTTTATTAGGTAAGAGTGGAGAGCTGGGTTAGTGAAAATCATTCCCAGGAACAATCCCTTGGCATGCTTCCATCCAGGCAGGTTCTGTGGCAAGTAATTTTAAAATTGTTATGCAGCATTTCCATCTTCTCAATAGAGAGGGCAGGTTAGGTAAGAAAAAATGGTGAAAAAGTGAGAAAAGCTGGGAAGGTTACAAATAAAAGACTGTCATCTAGAAACCACAGATAGCTATAAAATTTAGTGAATGAGGCAGAGCATTGCACAATTGAAATTAAATTGGAGATTAAACTTTTTTTATTTTGGCATGTTCTGTAATGCATGTAAGAAAGGTTGAGATATTTTACTGAACAGGAGCCAAGGGTAAAATCCATCTTTGCAATCAGATTGCCACTACACCTCTAGTTGATTTAGGATTTGGACACAACACCCTCACGTTTGTTAGTATGGACTTTATCACACAGGACTTATGTGCTTCCATTCCGAAAATGGTTAAAGTGCTGGCATCCCGGAAAAGCAAGCCAATTCGCTAATACTTATCACACAGAGAGCACAACAAAGGGTTAAAAACACATTACTTGGGCAAGAAAGTGGGCCAGCAATGAATTTTGGGTTTAAGATGGATGAGGACAAATTCCTCTTGCTAGCTTGGAAATAACTTTCCTGGGCATGCTCCAAACTGTCATTTCCACAAGTGCATACACAGACATGCTCCAGAGAGGGAAGGGAAACAAGGAGGAAAATCCTCTTTGCCTCAGAAGCTGTTTCAGAGGAAGGCAGGCTGAGGTTTCCCTTTGTAGGGAATTAATGCAGCATTGACACTCAATGCTATGGAATTCTGGGATTTGTAATTTTGTCAGATATTTAGCCTTCCCTAACAGAGATCTTTGGTACAACAACAAATATCAAATCCCAGGATTCCATAGGATGAAGCTATGAGAGTTATAGCAGTATCAAACTGCAGTAATTCTGCAGTATAGCAGCAGGCAGAATTGCAAGAAAGGAGTGGCTATGGAGGATACAACTGTCTGTGGGAGTCACTGTTCCCCTGGGAGCCTTTGGTGTAAAGAGATATCAAATGCCTCCTTATGCAAGCTTGTGAAAAGCACAGCCACCAACATAGTGGAGAGTTATCCTAGAGAAGATCCAGGCCCTACAAAATGGGGTCATTAAGTCCCGAGACAGATGGGCCAAAAGCGGCGTGGCGGCGGCGATATTAAGATTCTTGACCACGCAGCAACCACATAGTCCGGAACCCTAGTGTGTAGCGGCAGTGGCCTAATGGTGGTGTCCCATCCACACAGGCATCATCATCTTGATATAAGGGAGGCACAGTATCCGCACATTGCTGCGCATCGCTTACATCACGAGTGCACCAGTGGTGCACTCACAACATAACCTGGGCACCGCAAAAAGAACCCGGAAGAACCAAGTTCTTTTTACTCCTGAGGGACATTGTGTGGTTTAGCGGCTGTGGTGTCCCTCCAGAGTTAAAACGAGCACCTGCAGACCGCCATTTTTGGGTGGTCTGTCTCGGCCCAAAGATATCCCACCCACCTCAAGTTTCATTCACTGCAGCATTGCAGAACACTCTGTTCCTTGTTGGTCCATAGGGATTTTTTCCTCCTACAACCCATTTTGCTGCACCACATGCAGCATTGGGAGGGATGGGAAATCTTTGCTGGGGTGAGGGTTGATTCTTCTTGTCAGTCCTCCTCCACCTTGATATAATGGTGGTTTTCAGATTTATGTTGTCTGGATGTTACTCATCTTCAGTTCCCATTCATAACACATGGGGGGGGGGGGTTTGATTTCCCAGTGGGAAAACTATGGATGCCATTTATGGGACACAATTTTTCTGGGACTCATATTTTTGGGTATGTATAAACACACATACGTGTGCACTGGAAAGTAGGAAATTAAAAAAAAAGGTTCCCCTCCTCCTTTCTTCCCTCCTAATCCATCTCCCTGTTCATAGCAAATGAAGAGGAACTTAGCCTGTTGATGTGCATGCCCCTATCTCCAAGCTACCTGACCAGTTGCCAGTGTCACACTTCTTTTTGCTTCTCATTGACACCTTCATGTGAAAATTTCTGCATGCTTGAACATTTCCACAACCACACAGAAATCTTTGTCTGTGGCTGACCATCTTTCACTGTCAAATTGATAGTCACAGGGTCACCCAAGTTCAGTATCAGAAGGAAATATACAAAATAAGTACAGTACTTGGATCAGTAACCTGGATATGGAAAAATATGAGCTAAATATGGGCACATTCTTGGGTTCTCTTTCTCAATTTAATTTACATAATTTATTTTGGATGGGAGACTGCCAATGAAGACCAGGTACGGTAGGCTATATTTTGCACACACACATGCACACACTTAAAACAGTGTGGGTTGTTCCGGGAATTACACTCTAATATTAGCTTTCATACCAGTCCTTTCTTTACACATAACCACATCTTTTTGTATACCTTATGCCCTTACACCCTCATTAATGTCCCCTTTGACTGTAATCCTCAGACACAGAACATAGTGTACAAAGAAGCTAAACAAATAGTCTGAAAGTGGCTAGATGTTATGTTTGCATAGTTCTGATAGTATTTCTCAACACTAGTATTATAATCAAAGATAAAAGTGCAACTTCAGCAACAGCAGAGTTGTACAGCCAGGAGAAACATGGTGAAAGTCTTGTGGTTCCTTAAAGTCTGATAAATTTATGGTAGCATTTTTCTGGACTCCAGGCATCTGATGAAGTGGACTGTGACCCATGAAAGTTCATGCTGTAATAAATTTTTAATTTTTGCGGTGCTGCAGAACTCGTGCAATGGACAAGCATGGCTACCTCTCTGAAGGTCCATAAGCACAAGGAAAGGATGGAAAAATGATAAGGGATACACTGTGTGCGTTGAGAGTTACTTTACTAGACCTGGCGTACTTATAATAGAATTTTCCTAGGTTTTAATTTACATCTTAACGCTTCAGACATATTTTTCATGCGAAAGGGTACATATCAAAAAGTCCAGTGACCAGATTTCTTGTTGCAAAGCAACATGAGGAAAAAGCAACTGAGTGTGGAAAAGCAGCAGAAAAATGTTTAACCCGTCTCCAGTCCACTACTTCCATTTCTTCTCCCCAGAAGTAGAGGGGCAAAGCAGCCACCATTGAAAGCACTGAGCATCTCTGTGCCCTACCACTCTTCTGCTCAACAGAGCCTCCTTCCTCCCAATAACACTTGGCAGCCAGGAAAAAAAGAATTGGGTATTTCCCAGATGCATATGCATCCTGAGAGTAGTTTGAATGTCATCATATACACCCACATTTGAATTTAGTGTTTCCCTATTGTTTAATTATTTATGGCAATGAATCTTGCAACAGATGAGCCTGTATTTTTGTCTGCATATTGCAGCTTTAGCATGGGTGGCAACTGAGACTAGTAGTTTGCCTAAAGCCATCCAATGAGTTTGGGCAGAGTCATTATTCAAACAGGTGCCTTCTTGTTAGTGAATTTAAAAAATGCCACGTTTCATCTCTTTATACAATTAATGCTTTGCACAGCCAGTGTGGTGTAGAGGTTTGAGTGTTGGACTATGACACTGATGCCCAGGGAACCCACTAGATAACATTGGGCAAATGTCAAGCTCTCAGCCTCAAAGGAATGCCATTTTTGATACTCTGTGCCACCTTCAAAAGGTTACAGCATCAGAAAATTGGCCCTCAGTTCTGCAACAGTTGCCCATTCTGTGATAGAACAATGCAAAAATTAATGAGCTTGATTTGAAAAACAGAACAATTTGGATAATATGCAGATTAGTATATTAGCATTTAGGAGGCTTGAATATGGCCAGCCTTTCTGATGACAGTTCTAAAGATGTCCATGGTGTTATTTTTGTGTGTTTTCTGAAACAGTTGATACAGCATATAGGAACTGGGCTAAAAAGTAATCTTCAGATAATGAAACAGCTTCCATGTAGAAGTGACTCTGTCATCAACCTTGCTAGTAAACAGCACATTTACTGGCATATTAGCCAAATTTTGGATCCAACTGGTAGTGCAACATTGCTTATGAGGTTCCAATTGCATAAAAATATAATACTCCTGATAACTGTCATCAATGGCCAATAAAAGGAATGATCAGGAACAGACTAGAACACACACATACTCATTCATACATGCCCCACTCCACTCTCAGTTTTTGGGTAAAGGGTTTTTTTTGGTGTTGTTTTTGTTTTGTCATTATGGAGGTGACTACAAATAAAGGCAAACCTATGCAACTATTTTAGGCCATTTAGGGGAAATCCACCTTCAATACTTCATCATTAATGTATTTTGTGCATGTATCTTTATTTTAAAAAATATCTCATGCAACAATTAAACACTTACCATTGAGTCAACCTCCTCAAAGTGATCACATACTAGTACTATAGCTTCATATTGGTAACTATGGCAACTGAATGCTCCAGAACCTGAGTCTGTATAGGCAGTGGTATCATGGTGGTGTCCCGCCCACATGGGCGCTGCCATGATGACATAAGGGACGCGCAGCATACCGACAATGTTACGTGTTTCTTATGTCACCAGTGTGCCAATGGTGCACTCTTGACATCAGACAGGTGCCATAAAAAGAACCTGATTTTCACAACTTCTTTTGACACCGCATGTCTTGGCTTCTGCGGCGTCCCTCCGGAGGTGAAACAGGTGCTTCCAGCCCACCTTTTTGAGGTGGTTTGTTTTGCCCCTATATGTAACTGTGGACAGGTTGTTTTGAAACTAATATTTCTTAGATGACAGACAGACTACCACCCTAGTTGGAAAAGTTGTTAGTCATACTCTTAGTAGGTGTCTGTCTTCATGCCTCCTCGGTTTGGTATCTCCTGTTTTATCTATTTATGCTTTATTCATAATGTCGCTTTGCCATTCTGACATGTCTCCAGATTTGACATGTAACCAGTCATTTTAGGTTTTGAACTGCAGTAGGCTATATTACAGGGGACAAAACTGGCAAAACCACCTCTGAGTATTCCTTGCATAACAAAACCCTTTGAAAAATTCATGGGGTAGCCAGGAGTCAACAAGCAACTTGAAGGCACATGAAATATGTTATTTCAACAATGGTAAAGCACTGAGACATGATTTATGACCCAGAAAGTTCCACAAACAATCAAAGGATTAAACTAGATCACAGATTTCCCAAAACTTACATTTCTGTATATGGTCAACTTACAGTGAAGGTTGGTGACTCAAAATCAAACTCAAACAGGCCACTGACCAGAGCTTGGAAAAGTTATCCTTGCCCCCCCCCCCACTCCCCAAACAATTGCCAGTATCCCCCAGCCAGTGTGACTTAGAAAGTAAATTTTCTAAGCCTTTCCACTGATCCAAGCATTAACTATCCCATTCTAAACTACCTTGAAAATATTATTTGTTGTGTAGGATTGGTAAAGAAAGACTATAATTTTTGTTTTTGTTTTGTTTTTGATAGTGTGGTAAACAACAACTGGTAATGGGAAGAGATCTGCTTGTAAATCTCATAAATGCAGTTCGCTCTTGATCCTAAAGGGACTACCCTTAAAACCTAGAAAAAAGTAACTCAAGGGCACACTATCCATTACATTATTCACATTTTAAAAAAAGTGTGTTTAAACTGGACACTCTTATTTTGAACAAAAGTCAACAATAGGGACCCCAGCCCAATAGGTACTTCCAGTCTGGATCAGAGGTGGGGAAGACGTGCACAGTTTTTCTTCTGAGCAGCTTTTAATGAATAATGTAATATATAGTGACACCTTGTGAGGCCTCATTTCCAGTTTCATCAGAAATGCAAATTTTTTTCCTAACAAATCATTGTGGCTGGGAAGTGGCATTCTCTCACCTTTCTGATGGAGCAGATGCAATCAGGAATGCTGCATACATCCTCAGAAGAGGAATAATGAACAAGGTAGTTTGTTCTTTAAAAATGCATTTGTTTTGCGGAATCCAGCTCACATTCATAATATGACAAGTCTTCATGTAATACCTTCTGTAATGTGCTGCAACAGGAAACACCAACTGAAACTACTTAGCATGCAAGTAGTATACTCCTCTCAATATTGATAAAGAGAAGGCCATATTGAGTAACCCTCACTTACAGTAGCTTCCCTACAACTGAGAAGCTGAGAGATGAGAGAGAAAGAGATGAATGGATGAGAGCTGAGATGATGACAAATCTTCTGGATGATGCCATGCTCAAATCAGCTTCCATGATTAGCAGCATGATCCTAACCAAATAACTGGACAATCAAGTAATACGTGAGATCCTATGTGGAGTTGGTGGAATACAATGTTCTGCCAGCGTATATGCATGTATATCTCATGGAAGTCTGGGAGGGTAAAGTTGGCAAGCCAGGTAGTGGTATGAGGGAATCTTTCCAGTGCATCCCCACAGCCAATTAGTGTCCATATGAATCAAGAGCAAAACTGCGCCTGACACCATTGGCTGCCATTAAACAGCTGGCCAAAATCTCTGCAACAAGGTAGCAGTAGCAATGTTGCCTTGAGTGGTAAAAGATGTACATTTGCCATAGCATGTGATTTTCCTCAAGTGTGTAGTATATTTTGATTTGTATTTGGCCATTAGAAAGTAAATTACTTATTTGAAAATCTGATTGCTGAGGAAATTTTGTTGCAAAAGTGGGAAAAAGTTAATCGTAGGATCAGGTATTCTCCTTAACATCAGCGTTAGATTTCTGAGCAACTTGGAATCCCTACGTTGCTACTACATGCCTATAAAGTCTAAGGAAATTTGGATCAAACAATGTTCTTGCTGCAAAGGAGAAGATTCCATTGATATTCCCATTGTAAAGATGAAGAAAAATTTACAAGATGCTAACAAGGAAATGAGGGAGAATCTGGCTGGGCAGTGGAACATAGATATTTCAAACAGGTGGCATGAGCCCACCATATATGTAAGCAAGCTATCTGCTTCCAGGCATTACATCTGATTAATGAAAAAAGGCATTTGGATGGCAAGAAGAAACTAGGAAAACACAAGGTAGCTTAATGACATCCTGCCCTGCTCTCAATTTTCTAATTTCATCATCATGCAACAAATGCTAATTCAGAGAATCAGGATTTGGCTCCTTCATGCTCACATTTCAGAAGGTTTATCATGACATAAGATGATTGGAAAGATGCAAGGATTCACAAGATGGGGCTTCCACTGAATGATTCTTAGTGCTTTCATATCCTTATGACTGTCAAAGGGCAGTGTGCCCTCCCACCTTCATTAAGGATTTAAAAAAAATAATATCTCTTTTTGCTCCCACTTGCCCCTCCCCCTGAGCTTTAGGATTTAATTTTTTAAAATTACAGCTTAAAGAATCTACCCAGCCAGCATGGCCACTGGTCCCATCATCAGAGGTGAGCCAGGTGGGCATCAGACAGAGGCAGCTTTCCAGGGTCAGCTCTGAGGTTGTAGAATTTCAGGCTGAGAGCAGCCTGCAGAGAATTGCACCCATATCACTTACACTTCCAAAACCTTTCTGATTGCCAGATACAATTTTGTTTCTATCCTATTTTTTTTACCAAAAAGGTACTCAGTGTCATACTCTGTAATTGTTCTCTGAATTGGTGATTTTTGTAGCATTCTTTTAACTTTTGTGGGGATAATCTTTTTAAAGAACCAGAATGGTGTAGTGGTTTGAGTCCTGGACTATGACTCTGGAGACCAGCGTTCAAATCCCCGCTTGGCCATGGAAACCCACTGGATGATCACATACTCTCAGCCCCAGAAAACTCTGTGATAGGGTCACCATAAGTGGGAAAAGACTTGAAGGCACACAACAACAAAATCTCCCTGGGAAACTGTGGCAAGGACCAAAAGCCAGGATAAACATGCTTCTGAAAAATGAGCAAATGTTCCTTTTTCTTTCTAAAATGCAATAAAATGTCAAACTGCAAAACCGCAAGAATTCCAGGGAAAGTTTTATTTGGTAAAAAGGAAGAGAAAGGAGAGAGCGGCCTCCCCTGCATTTTTGGCCCCTAAGTTCCTCTCATGCTTTTGCTTCAGGCATGTTGTCAGTAGCAGAAGTTCCAGCATCCCCAGAAGGTGTCAGACTAATTTACCATAGCACTGTTCTCCCTTGCATTCCATGCATGGAAATGTGTCTGGTATGATGTGAAGCTCTGATGTGAACACGAAAGTATTGTCCCCGGGTCCTGGGAAAGTGACCTGGAAAATAAATTGCAATTTCATCAGTACTTCATTTTGCAAAGAATGGGAATATAAATTGCATGTATAGCATGAGGATATCCCCAAGTGTTAATTTACTTGCATATATAAGAAATAAATATTATGCTTCTAACTGCATTATTTTCCTAAATAACCAAAACACACTGGATCCCACTTGAACTTGGAAGCTAAGCATGGTCAGCCCTGGTTAATACTAGGATGGGAGACCACCAAGAAATACCAGGTACTGTAGACTGTGTTTCTGAGGAAGGAACTGGCAGAAACACATCTGAGGATTTCTTGTCTAAGAAAATCCTATGAAATTCATGGGGTCACCATAAGTTGACAGGTGACTTGAAGATGCGCATAGCCACATACAGACACGCACACAGTGTCCAGCAGTGTGACACTTCATACCAGCTTAAGCAGCTGCTTGGCAGGTTTGTTTTATTTGCTTCCAATTAATAATATACATGGCTCCTTTCAGATTATATGTAGTTAACTGCTTCATTGTCTTTCTGAAGGAAACAGGAAAAAATTCAGCTGAAAGATAAACTGAAGAATTTAGATGGAAAATACAGGGCAAAAACTGGTGCAAACATGACTTATTTATGCCTTCCCTGACTAGGTAAGTACTGATATATCTCAGTCCTCTTCTGATGTTCTTGTCGGTATAATGGGCACGTGAGGAAGGGGAAGCAAAGATGAGAATGCCAGCTATGTTCAACATCTGTTGCCATTCTTACTGTCCTCTTCACAGGGCTTGGAAAAGTTACTATTTTGGACTACAACTTCTCAAATCACCCAGCCAACATGACCAGCAGCCATGCTGTCTGAGAGATCCTGAATATTACAGTCTAAAAAGGTAACTTCACTAGTACCACCTCTACATATTTGAGCATGATTTCTGTAGTAGGAAGCCTTTTCTCTCCAGTCATGTTATTTGCACACTTTGTTAGTTGATTCTTCTTAATAATTACCTCTATAAAGAATCCTCTCCATCCCTTTGATGGCTTGTCCACTTCTGCTTTATAAACACCTGGCATCTGCAAAGTAAAGTACATTGTTAACTGGACTGCTTCTAAGCATGAGGTCCAGAATGTTTATTAGTATGAAATCAGTAGGATTTCATACTAATAAACATTCTGGACCTCATGACTGGAAGCAGGAATTTTAAACATATGTATTACAGTGGGATTTCATACTAATGTTATAGAGAGTGCTCCTATTCAGTTTCCCAGCCAGCAAATTGGCTATGCTGTATTCTTTGAGCATACTCTATTTAGTTTTCCATTCCTCCCGATCTACCCCACCCCATCCTTGGCCACTGGTAATCAGCATTCCATGGCCACAGAACATGCTTAGTCCTTTGGGCTGCTTTGAGATTCCCACTTCTTAGTATTTTCCCCTAAAGATAATTTTTTCATATCTGAGAATCCTGTTTCCCCCCAGCTTTTTGACACCAGCACAGGTACTTTTTAAAAGCATTGCAGAAGGAATTATGCTTTACCTCCTTGAGCAACATTGTCACCCCACCTATGCAATGCCAGGGCAACTGGATGACTTCTGGGTGCAGCCCTCCCCTTGACCCACAGCCATTGATTGGCCATGGAGGTGTCAAATCAGTGACTGCATCTGGGTGCCACACTACGTAAGGAAAAGTGCACTAAACTGGAAGTGATGACAGCACTGCCTCCCCAGATGCAGCACCTGGATGATGCCTGGGCACATCCTCACAGCCAAACAGTGCCAGATAAGAGCTGTTCAGCTGTGCCTGGGAACTATCTGGGTGCTGTTGCACAGCAGAGGAAGGAAAGACAGCCACTGGTGTCATGACCAGCAATGCAATCACAAGGCAAGAGATTTACACTTTGCCAGTAGTCAAACTGAATCTTGGCCTATCATCTAGGAACTGCTTATGTGGGGAAACTCTTGATTTCTTCCACTTTTGTGAAGATACAATAATCTAAATCTGAGATCCACTTACCACTTTTTCAACCCTGCACTGACACCATAGTACAGGGTTAGGTATACCAGGACCCACAACTAACCGAAAATCTCGCCTGGAAATGAGAAAGGAGGGGTGATACACAGGAATGTTGTTGGAGTATACCATTAAAAATCTGATATACCTGAAAGAATCCTACCTTTTAGAGCCAAAGGTGTTTGCAAAGTAACACTTGGTTGAGGAGGGCTCTTGATCTGTGAAGAGATGAATGATGCCAGAACTATTTGTCTAGAAAGAGAGATGAGACAGAAGGATGATTATCATAAAGGTTCTTCCTTCCATCTAATATCTGGTTTCTTTTGATATGATTATATACATGAATCTCATATTATTAAGGCACATTTCCTATGTTTTTGTAAACATCAGGCACTTGTGAATATTATTTTTCAGTGGTAGGATTTTAGGATGCCAGAATTGCAATTTTTGATCTTTGCCAAAACAATTAACTTAGAAAATGCAGAATTTTACATTTGCCAGTAAATCTGAACCCTGGGAAAGAGCAAATGTTTAACTACTAAATTTCATGTTCATTTTCATCATTTATTTTCAAAGAACAACATTTACCAAGGCCTGTTTGTAAATACCCCTAGAAAGCCTACCAGCACAAATATTTCTGACATTGGGATCCAAATCCTGAGGTCAAGCAGGTGCTTTTGGTAAATGACTACAGCTAGAATTCTGTTAGAGCAATATGCCAGTGGCTGCAGCTTTTCCAGGACTGTGCAGCATTAGGAGGGAAGACAGAAAAAAACCTCCTGGCTCCAAGAAGCTTATTTCTCCAATGCCTTCCATCATCTATGGCTGCTGCCTCAATAATAATAATAATAATAATAATAATAATAATAATAATAATAATAATAATAATAGATTTATTTCTAGCCCGCCCAATCACGAAGAATCCGGGCGGGTTACAGCAATAAAATACAACAAATTACAATAGAGTTAAAAAATCAAACCCTAGACCTACCACCCCCCCCTCATTCCCAGTACTAAAACAGAATTAAACAGTAATAATATTAAAACATTAAAAACATTGAACAACCAAAAAATAGGCAGAAACATTGGCGGGGGAAAATAGACAGATGAGGGGACAAATATCTCTATATCTGGGGAAGGTAACTAAGTTGGAAAGGCTTGTTGGAAGAGATCCGTCTTGACGGATCTCTATGACCATTATCTCTTGTTGCTACACCTTAGTTATACTAGTGTGGTGCAGTAATTAGACTATAGCCCACACTTTATCCTTGTTTCCATTAATTAATCCTTGTATCAGGTACTTCAGACATTCAGCATGTAATTATTAATGATGGGAAGTGTTGCAATTAGCTCCTCTCACCTCCATCCTGTTCCAGGAGACTTGGGGCCTTCTCAGATTCTGCATGGTGCTGACATAAAAGGCTTTGAGTGAATCCAGAAGAGTTACCCTTTGGCCTAGAAAAAGTGTGTGAGTGTGACCAATATTGGGAATGATCCTGCAAAGCAATAACAAGACATTCTCAAAATCAGACAGGAGATCACCTGAGGCAGCAGATGAGAAGGATGGAAAGCAGCAGTGAGATGGTTATCTCAATTCTACCCTCACCTTTCAGTATCAAAGCCTTTCAAAGTATTCACAATGCCTCCTCTGCTGTTTTAATTAAAGTGACATATTAGCAGAAAATATAATAGACTTGGAACAATTACTAAGGAAGATCAAACAAGAAAGTACAAAGGCAGGCTTACTACCGAACATAAAGAAAACAACAATAATGACCATGGAGGATCCACATAAATTTCACCTTGATAATGAGGAAACTGAGGTCTCATTCCCACTTACAGATAAATCAGTGTGCGATCAGAATCAATGGATTAGTTAGATAGCGGAGCGTGGTTCCCACTACATTTGCACCAAATGGATTTTCCTCTCCAAAAATAATCAACGTGGTTCTCATTCACAAATGAATCAATTCAAAATGATTTGGTTCCAGCCAGCCAAAGGGGAAATTTGAATAAATTCTGATCTCCATGTGGTTTACACTTGCACAGATTCGATTTATCAAAAAAAGAAGCTGAAAAAAATCAGTGTCAAAAAGACATGGGTTAAATGGGTCTAGCACACGACTCCCCTCTCGGAATCGCTTCAGCGATTTGGAATAAGTGGGAACCAGAGTCGTTTGAAATGATTCATCTCGATTCATGATCTGGTTTAAAAGGTAGTGGGAATGAGGCCTAAAATAGTTAACGAGTTCTAATAACTTGTGATATTAATCAGAATGGAAATTGCAGTCAAGAAATAATAAGAAGACTAGGAATTGGAAGGGCAACAATGAAAGAACTAGATAAGATCCAAAAGTGTGAAGTTATACAACTGAGCACTAAAGTTAGAATTGTCCAAGCCACTGTATTCCCCATCACCATGTATGGGTGTGGATGGTGGAAAAAGCAGATGGGAAAAAAATTAACTAATTTGAGATTGGTGCTGAACAAGAGTGCTGAGGATACCATGGACAGCCAAAAAGATAAACAAATGGGTCCTTGAACAGTTCAAGCCCAAACTCTCTCTGAAAGCCAAGCTGACAAAACTGAGGCTGTTGTACTTTGGCTGCATCATGAAGAAAAATGAACCATTAGAAAGGACACAAAACCAAACTGAAGGGTTCTACCAAAGAAAATATTTATGGATGTAAAATATATCCGAATAAAATGTAACCCACAACTGTGAAGAAATAAGGGATAAATTAAACCCTCAAATAGAGAAGCCAGTAAAATTTCTAAAAGGGTATAAATACCCCACTGAAAAGATTGTTGCTTCTGAGTTGAGCGCAGACACATTGTGTTTAATAGATATATTATATTTTAAATAATTGCAGGCCACTGAGGAAGACAGTTGTCGAAATGCGTCTGGCCTCTAGTGTTTTATATCTTTTTATGTTTTGATTTTTTCACATTTATATAATTCTTAGTGGGGTATTGTTACCCTTTTAGAAACCTTTACTGGCTTTTTTGTTCCAGGGTCTGAGTTTTGTGACCTTGAGTTTGGACATTTTATTCATTCTTTAATACTGCTCATTTTTCAGTGGGGTAAAGGAGTTAGCAAAGGTGCAATACATTTTTTAAAAATATGGTGCAACAAACTGACAGCTGACGCACTGTTATGGTATGCTGCTGAATACATGTATCATTAGAATTGCTAAAGTGCAAAATGTTAAACCTTCCCAGTGCTACCCATTTATCTACTTGCATTTGCATGCTTTCAAACTGCTAGGTTAGCAGAAGCTGGGACTAGTGACAGGAGCTTAGTTGGGCTTGGACCCTGACTGAGTTATCTCTTTGCATAACTTCATTATATCACAGTTATTTTCACCTTACACCATATAATTGGATCTGTAAATAACACTGTCTACAGTGTCACCACACAGACTCTGTGTCTGCATTTCCTCTGCAAGGGAGAGCTTCTGGACATTCTGAGACAGGAACTCACCGGAAAAGTTTCTCTCCTGTCAGTTCAGAAAAATAATAGTGGGAATCATCAGGCTGGAAAATTTCATCTCCTGCTGCAACACTTATGTACTTGGCCTGCTTACTGTATCGTCCATTGTATTCTGGTATAAAAAAATGAAGTGTTACTATAATAGGTTTTTAAAAAAATCAGTCCTAGCCAGAAATCTCCCTGGAAGCCAAGAGATTGTTGTATTTCAGTCACATCATGCAAAGTCACGACTCATTGGAAAAACAATACAGGGGTACCTCGGGTTACGAAATTAATTCGTTCCGCCGCCGCTTTCGTAACCCGAAAAGCCTTCGCAAGCCGAAAACCCATAGGCGCTAATGGGGAAAAGCCGCGATTTCGTGTGAAATAGCGCCGAAAAGCACCAAAATTTTCTTCGTAACCCGAAATAACCTTCGTAACCCGGAACAGTTATTTCCTATGGGATTTTTTCGTATCCCGGAAATTTCGTAACGTGGGTATTTCGTATCCCGGGGTACCACTGTAATGCTAGGAAACGTGGAGGGAAGTAGAAAGAGAGGAAGGCTGCATGCTAGATGGATGGACTTTGTTAAGAGGACACAGTATGATTTTGCAGGAACTAAGCAGCACAGTAGAGGACAAGGGAGTCTTGGAGATGTCTCATCCACAGGGTTGCCATGTGTCAAGATCAACTTGAGGGTGGTTAACAACAACAACAAACTGTAATTGAACATATATACAGTTCTCAAGTTATGAGGATATCAAGAGAGAGAGAAGCAGCAGCATGGGATGAAGAAAAATACATTCTTTGAAGAGGTTTATATATTCCATGTGGTGTGCAACTGGCCCAAGACAACAAATATATCCCCATGCATGAGTTCAACTCTGGTAGCATATCTTGTGGAAAAACAACAGCAACTGGGGAAACCTAAAGGGTAATATGTGAATCTAGACTGAAGTAAACCTCATGTCAACGTGTCTCATAATATGAAAACCTAGGGTAATGGCACTGAAGCTAATCCTGGGAAACTCAGAGCAGATAAAAAAGAATTACCGTTTTCACACAACACATAGTTAAACTGCAGAATTCACTGCCAACAGATGTTGTGATGGTTGCCAACTTAGATTTTTTAAAGGTTATTGGATCAGATTAACAGTAGGTACTGGTCATGATGGATAAGATGCTACCCATCATACTCCTATTAGAGGCAGCATGGCTTCTTTCGTACTTACTGGGAAATAACAATGAAAAATTGTGGTTCAGAGGCAATGGGTTGGCAATTGCATGCAAAGAGAATGTTGGACTAAACATGTGTCTCATTTAGTAGGTTTGCCATTATTTTCCTATGTCTCAGCTTCCCTCACACAGACACTCTGCTTTGTTATCTATTGCAAACATTTTTCCCCCAGAATTTATATTTCTGTACAGTGGTGCAATACAGGTACATGCATATGCTTTCTTTCACCTCTGTTCCATCGCTCTTCTGCAACATTGCCAGTATGGTTAGGTTCTTTAGGGCAGTGTAATCTACGAATGAAGGAGCCACTAGGCATTAAGAGTGGAAGTGTGTGCCCATTAGTTGAATCCCCATCCTAGAGGGTTACATGCATTCTTAATATAGCCAATAAAAAGGATGCTGTGTACAGGAACCATAGAAGAAGTTCATGAAAGCAAATGGAAAAATAAAAGTGAATTGATTTCCTTGATTTGCATGATTGAATTTTTCTATTTCCTTACATTGTGACATCCTCTTGCAAATGCCCACTGTAACTCAGTAATTTCTGCTTGGGTTTGCTAATTTCACCAGTTTGTCTTTTTTCCTTGCCTTTCCCCCCAGAAATCTAACCATATAAGAACTACTCACCTAGAGGATCAATATGTGACGCCATTTCCTTGAACCGGGGTTCATCCAACTGTTGAGTTATGTTTGTATTACGTAAAGGCTTCAGTAAAAAGGTCCATCCACAATATGATCGGTATTGGTGATGCAAATTCTGCCCAAAGCCAAAAAAATGGGTGGTTTGCAACATATGAGGACATGGGGAACTTAAGTTTTACACTTTAATAATCTGTAATAATATAGTATGGAGAATAGGTATACTCATAACATAGCCCTTATACGCTGCCAATTAGTTTTCAGACAAGGTACAAAGTGTTGGTTATTACTTTTAAAGCCCTATATGGTTTGGGTCCAGGTTACCTACAGAATCTCCTCCTCCCATATACAGTAATCCACACCATACACTCAGATCCTCAAGGGGATATTTGATCCAGTCAGTCAGGACTAGATTGGCAACTGTCAGTGAGAGGATTTTTTCTTCAGCTGCCCTTAGATTGTGGAAGAGATTTGACAACTAAATACACTATCTGAATTTAAAATAGTGTTAAAAACCAGTCTCTTCCAGCAGGCCTATCCAAATGATTTTTAAACTGTAAATTGTAAATGATGAATTTGTATGTATATGTCTTGTTTGTTCTTTTAAATTGATGTGTTTTTTTAACTGATATGTTTTTTACTGATGATGCATCAATTGGTTTGTTGCTGTTCACTAACTCGATCCATGGGGAGAAGTTGGTAAACAATATTATTATAATGATATTATTATTATAAAGTGTCAAGATTCAGGCTCTCAATATCACACGGCAACTGTGCCATAGTAAACTTCAGTGTAGTCCTAGTTGTACAGTTTGGGGATGGGGTTGAATTTGATCGGCACCTCCTTATCTTTCAGTCAGTAAGCCAGAATATTTATGTATTTTATTACAATAACACATCACTGAAATGTCAAACATCTACATTTGTAGCAAATCACATTCTTCTTGTCTTCTCTCTGTCCACACTGTATTATTCTGCATTTCTTTTCCAGGAATTTCCAAAGCCACCATAAAAGAGGAATGGGAATCATGCAGCCTTCTAGACGTTTTTAAATGGCAACTACCAGCAACCTCAGCCAACAGAGCCAATGGTGAGGAATGCAGGAAGCTGCAGTTCAATAACACAGGATTCTAACCCCTGACCTAAGGATGAGCTGATGGGAAAATGTGAACCTGCTGCTGTCAGGAGTAGCATATACAACTTGCCTGCCATGATTTGCTTTGTTATTGATTTATTTAGTATGCCACTGTTCTCATTGAGACTCAAGGTGCCACACAAAATCTTAAAAACACAATACATTCATTCATTCAGAGTTTTTGTACCCCACTCTTCTGCCAGAGCGGCTTACAAATTGTTAATTACTGTATATACTCGACTATAAGTTGACCAATACATGGATTTTGATAGGACTCATGGATAAATTGAGGATAAAACTTAGGGGCATATAGCAAACAATGTAAAGGATAAAATTTACTGTCTTCATACAGAAATGTGTTATTCAGATCCTTCTCAGCCCGATTCCTCTCAGCACCCCTTTGAGGGGAAGTACCAAAGAGGTGCCACTACTGCCATTTTTCTGCCCAAGAATTCAAAAAGTCTAGAACTGGCATCACGATAGAAAGAGTAGAGGGGGGTTGGTGCTTCTTTTGGGTGCTCCCAGGATAGAATAAGCTCTTACCTTTTGCCACTCAACTCAGAGAAGGGGAAGAGTTAAAACAGAGTACTCACACTGACCTGTGGATAAGTCAACTCAGCATTTTTGGGTCAATTTTTTGACTTAAATTTCTAGACTTATTCATGAGTATATATAGTACACAGTTCCCTGCCCTTAGGCTTACAATCTTTAAAAGACATGAAAGGAATACAACTTTAAAACTCTTAATATAAAAATACAATTAAACTAATTTAAAAACCCAAGTTAAAACAGCACTGAAAGGCATTTAAAACATCACGAAATAAAAAACACTACACCCACTCTTGATTAAAAGCTATATCTGCTGTCGCCAAATGTCTCCTTAAATAAAAATGTCTTCGCCTGATGATGGAAAGAGAGTGAGGAGTGGGCCAACCGGACACTTCGAGTAATGAAGTTCCCCAGTCTGGGAGCAGCCACAGAGAAGGTTCTCTCTCAAGTCCTCAATAACCGTGCCTGCAAAGGTGATGGGACTGAGAGAAAGCCCTCCCCTGTGGATCTTAAGACACATACTGGTTTAAATAAAAAGATACAGTCTTGAGATTCAGACAAATCAATTTTACAGTGGTGGTCTGTAGCAGGAAAGCCAGTATGGTGTAGTGGTTTGAGTATTGGACTAGAAGTTTGAGTAACAAAAGTTCAAATCTCTGCTCAAGCACAGAAACCCACTGCATGACCTTTGGCAAGTCATACTCTCTTAGCCTCAGAGAAAGGAAAGGCAAACCTCCTTTGAATAAATCTTGCCAAGAAAACCGCGGGATACATTCACCTTAGGGTCACCATATGTCAGATATGACTTGAAGGCACACAACTACAACTCTGTAGCAGAGCTGATCCATATGGATTGTTGTCATTTTTTGGACTCCCAGCAGTATGTGACAGCCTTTCTTTGGCCACAGAATCATTATGGCAAGGAAACATACTTATGGCTACTGATTTTCCAGTTATGGAGCAAAAGGGAAGGAAAACTCACCTCACTCATATTCAAAAGATCAGCAAGGAATGGAAAAAATGAAACCACCCTGTTGTCCACTGCTGCTGTGAGCCAAGAGCTCCAGCCACGCTACAAAAAAGAGATAAAGAGATGATGGGCAATCCGGTGTGTGTTTCCCAGGTGGGGGTTGGACCATACCATGCCCAGAAGAAGGGACAAGGATGAAGATATAAATAGGGAAGGGCCCACAGTGCATACCTTGGAAATGCCTGCCAATGTAAATTTTGCTACATTCATTTTTCTATTAGATTCTTTCAGCAGGAAAGCAGTTATAGTGTCCATGGCTCGAACAGTGGCCTACACATGACAAAACAGAATTGCATCTTTTGGCATTAGGAGATACTTGAATACATTCTGGTATGGGCATGGTATGCAAGCAGAGTGTCATTAAAGAGTTTTCCTCTATTAAGCTTTACAAAGATTCACTATTAGCCTAAGGTTCTGCAAAGATAACACTGAATAAGCAACCATAATGGAAATGTGGCATAGATAGTTTTTGTAGGTTTTTGGGGCTATATGGCCATGTTCTAGAAGAGTTTATTCTTGACATTTCACTAGCATCTGTGGCTGGCATCTTCAGAGAATGCTTGCCTGGAAAGGAAGGGTGTGTGTGTGTGTGTGTGTGTGTGTGTGTGTGTGTGAACCTGGGAAGGCAGAAGTGATTTGCATGTGTATTGTTCTGTTGCTAATGGCAGGCCTCAGGGTAGAAGGGTATGCAAAAGAGGATTAGTGTCTGGTTGGTTAGTGCTCATTGTCTCCTGGGAAACCCCTGACCCAGGGAGATTTCTCATTTGCATTTGTTGAGTCTTCATCTTGCATCTTTCAATGCTGTGGGTGCAAACAATGAATAATACAGTATAGCAAGAAATTACATTACACATAATTGCAGTAGTATCATCAGGTCTGAAGAAAACTCAAGAAAAAGTTCCATAGTACATCACATCTTAGAGTTATGGGATGATGTGGCTGTGCTTGGTTTTTAAAAAACTGGATTCTGAAGCTGTCATGCCTGTTTTCAATGTGATCCTTTACCCAGATCAGAAAGCACCTGAATTAAGAGGTACTCATAGAATGACTCTGAATAGACTATGGTGCTGGCCAAGTTCTTCTGGAAGAGCCAGCTTTCTTTTTTTTCTTCCTGGAAACTCAGTCACCTACTCTAATTATTATGCCATTATGATGACAGTTGATTCATCTTCCCCATTTGTATGTGGCTGAACATCTACAAGTCAGCTTATTCTTAAGGAATCGGAGCCAAGGCAGCAGGCTCTCTTTCCCAAGCACTGGTCTTTCTCCCGAGCCTCCCACCTTGCTCTAGAGAGTCTAGGGAGGCCTCAGTTACCTTGACCATTGGGAACTGTAACAGTGTGTGTGGCTGAGCAGTCTTGTCATTCAGGAACTTCCACCATGAACAACTCAATCCTCCATCTGCAGACCTTTTCTTGCATTCTTGGATCGGAATTTTCTAGGATCAATACAATACAGAGAGAGATCAAGATCAAAGATGAGTTCACCTTTGCTTCCCCCTTCAGGATTCCCAGAAGAGTCTGCAGGGTCTAGCCCAGACTAGTTCATATCCATTTACTTCATGCAGAGTGGAAACTCTCATTCAGCCAAAGGTACAGTGGGAGTAATCACTTCATGCAATGCCAAGGCACCTATTAAGGCACTCTACTGTCTTGTCAGCCAGGATATATCAACAGGAAAACAGAAGCAAGAAAGGGAAAAGGAGGGGACAGAAAAGGAAAATGATAGAAATCAGATCCTTGAACATGATGTTATGCCATAAGTAGCAGGCATCTGAACACCATTCTGCCTGGGCTTGTTTTCCCTGGTTGGTGGTCTTGCTTGAATACCAGCTAGTGGCTCTTGGGCCTTTGGCCCAGAGCCTTTCCCCCCCTTCTGCAGTTCTAGGTGCTCTTTTGAGCAAAGGTGGGGGGGGGTGTAGTGAGTGCCATCCAGCTTCCTCTTCTCTGCCAGAAGGATGCACAAGGCTGGACTCCCCGAAATGGGGAAACTGCAGCCCTCATGCTTCCCAAAGGTCTCCCCCCACATTTTTGGCTATTTTTTGAACTTCACAACAGTGCTGTGATTTTGGTTAAAAAAATAAATAAAAGGAAACCACTACCAAATACCACGGCTTTTGTCCCCATGTTCCTGAAGGCACCTCAGTGCTCTCAATCTCTGAAACCTTCCAAAAAGCAGTAAAAATTGAAACTGGTCATGTCAGGAATGGGATTGTAGCTCCAGCAGAGGGTCCAGAGTGAAACATGAACCCAGTCCCTTGATAGTTGCCCACCCTGGTCTTCCCCTTGGCTTGATATGATTGGTTAGAGGCAGAAGCATTGTGTAGCCCCCAGTGGCACTAGTTTCCCTGGCTGATGACAGAATGTCAGAGGCTTCCTTTCTGCTCTCAAGTTCCAGGAAAAATAAATAATCAATATCAATAGACCATTATGCAGGTGAGGTACAAGGGCAACATGGGCAACACAATGGTTAGCATCTTGTTCAGTGTTTATGATGTTGACTTACAACCTCATAAAATTAGCTACTCACATTTACGCTCATAGCACCATTGCCATAACTATACAACAGAACACAGGTTTACACACTGAATATACCAATCAGAAATAAATTAGTTGAACTATTCCCTTAATGCACTATATAACACCTATGCATCCAGAAATAATAATGTGTGATCCTGTATATAACAAACTGTTTCTACACTGTATATATACATCTGAAATGTTACATCAACATGACATGAATAAATTCATTTTAAAAAAACCTTAAAAGCCATACAGAAAGGACAATTTGATTGCTAACAATAAGCTCAAGTTTCAAAAATGCCTTGTGGAAATTGCAATAGGCACATAGCAAGGACAAGACCACAACATACTGTTCATACACTTGTGTATATACTTCAGAGATACAGAATCAATTCATGCATAAATTGATTCATAAACAATTAATTAATAAATCAAATTACACTACATGACCAGCACCACCTTTTTCAGTTGAATACACGATACTGTAAAACCATGGATCTAAATTCCAACCAGCCTATTTCTTCATTATATGGATTTCTCCAGTTTGGGCTAGTGAAATCGAAAGAACAACTCCTGGGCTTTTCCGTCCTGCTGGGATCTTATCTTTGCTCTTCTGCTGGGGTCTTAA